>NC_141536.1:36812498-36982498 GCF_021556685.1 Rattus norvegicus
GATTTTTCTGTGAGAAAAACACAGAGACTGATATGCTTACTGGCTGAGCCGGTGTCAGGCTAACTGATACATCCCCTCGATGTGGTCAGGCAGGACCACTCCTTTGCTGATCAGCAGACAGCTCTGAGTGCGTTCTCTGCACGTCTCACTATCAGAAATATTATGGGGTCAAAACTGGAGGAAGCTCTGGGAATAGAACAGTGCAGGTCTAGTAAGGGACGAACACACCACACTGATTCATAACTCATCCGTGTCGTGTACAGAGCTGAGTGACAGGGAAATCAAAATGGGACCAATTCTGTAGGAAAGTGGCTCATAAAAGTTGAGGAGTGTGCCCACTATGGGTGGTGGCGTTATTGCAAGGTTTATGCCAAATTCTTTGAATCAAGAAATGGTTAAAAAAAAAAAGAGAGAAGGCTGTCTAAGGTTGCCTTGAATCTCTGTGTTCTGAGCAATTACATACAGTTGAGCAGGTAAAATTCTGCCCTCTGCTGGACAGTTACAGGAGTGCAAAGCATCTATAGTAAATAGGCTAGAAAAAAAAATTGTTGGCTCTGTTGGAACTTACAAGGAAACCAATGGGCTGGATGGGGGTGGAACCTTGGTCTTCCGCACAAGAAGTGGAGGCTGGGGTTGTTTTCCCAGGCCCTTGCTATCTCTGAACTGTGTGACTTATGGCAGGCCATGGAAATTCTTTGTTGCTTTTCCTCCTTGGCAAAGTGTGCTAATAAAAGAGGAGGGTTAGTGCATATGAAGAATTTATTGCATTTGACAGTGGCAGTTCGTAAATTACTCATGTGACTAGAGGTGGGACCTAGCTGTAAGGGTCCTAAGTAAGCCTTACAAAGTTCCGAGAACGGGCATCAGCAGCTGGACTTCCTCTCAGAAGTTTCCTGACATGTCGTGGTCTCTCCCCCAGTCTCCCTTGAAAATGTTCTGCTGGATGTCAAGGAGCTGCAGAGGGGAATGGATTTAACCAAGAGGGAGTATACCATGCACGACCACAACACACTGCTGAAAGAGTTCATCCTTCACAACGAGGGCAAGCTGAAGAAGCTGCAGGACGATGCTAAGATTGCTCAGGTAGCCCAGGAGAGCACGCCCGTTCAGCTCACCCAAGGCACAGGCTCTGTGCTGGGAAAGTCATGATGAATTTTTCTAGTGTTAGTGGATCAATTTCTTATGTTGCTAATGATGTTTAATTTCCCTCTTATTGTCCTTGAAAGTGCCCTTTCCAAGGGTGGCCTTTTGTGCTTTTCTGTAGAAGTCCTCTCTGTCCCTTCCATTTCCCCCATAAATTCTTCTAGCACAGGTCTGTATTCCGTTTTGTGACACACGAAGCCTGGGCTCCCAAAGCAATATCCTTGGAGTTTAAGGTTTCTGTAGATCTTAGATTTCATCCTCCTCTGCCACTGCAGAGACTGCTGATATACAAGTAAACCTAGAGTGGAGGGCAGTGCACATCATCATGGAGTCAGAGGGGCAGTGCTGGGGACTGGAGCCAGCTAGGGCTGGTTCCTAGTCGGGGCTGTGGTGGAGCACAGAAGAGACTGCGCCCTTTCATGGGACTAGGACAAGGAGTGTGATGTAAAGAGTTAGGATTTAGGGCCACAATGCTTTCATGATCTTTCCTGATGTTGTGGTAAGGAGTTGTGTCTTGGTCTTAGGAAACTCATGAAAGAAATAGCTCATTGTGTGTGTGTGTGTGTGTGTGTGTTTGTGTGTGTGTACTTAGTGAGGTATTAGAGGCGATGTGGTGAATCTTATGGCATACAGGGCAAGCTTCCTTGTTTTAGTTATCTGGCCAAGTGTATCTAGCCCCAGTAATGGAACCCATGATATTCAAGAAAAACTTGCTTCTTTCCAGGATGCCTTTGATGATGTGGTGAAGTATTTTGGTGAAAATCCCAAGACAACTCCACCCTCAGTGTTCTTCCCTGTCTTTGTTCGATTTGTGAAAGCCTACAAGGTTAGTACGGGGGCACTGGGTAGCTTTCCTCTCTACTTTCCCAATAGATGCCCTCCTCAAGATGTGTTTGTACCTAAGTCCTCTGCAGAGTTTTCCTTGGCCTTGGGCACAAGATCTGGGTGATCACTTTCTGCTCCTGCTAAGGCTGACAGCTTTTAGGGCTCTCAGGCCATGATGCTTCATTTTCCCCATGGAGCCATGACTTCAGGAAGAAACCCAATGCACTTGCCTTACCACTTGTGGCGCAGGGCTAGGGGTGCTTTGTAACCACTGTTGTCCTACACGAGCAAGGTGATGGGCACCAGATGTGACTGAGCTGTGAGACTTCCTAGACTTGGCGTTTGACATTTTGGAATGAAGGATGATGCTGTACCAGACAGCTGCTTTCTCTTTTCAATCTGGACCCATCCTGGGACATGATGGTGAAAAAGCACGCGGCTGAAAGGAAAATTGTCTTCAAAGATTGTCCCTTTTGGGAAAGGATGACCAGGAGGACTTTAGAAATCTTTAGCACCCAGGAAGAATTGTGGTCTTTTAGTACCAGCGGGGTTTGCTTTCAGAGGTTTGGTGATACGATTCTGAGGATACTCACATAAAATGGTGCTGTGCTTACTTACATAGAACTTGCAGGTCTTCCTGCATATGGTAAGTCTCTAGGTTGGCTGCAACATGCACACCAATCGTGTTGGTTTCTTTCCTATCACTGTGATAAAAACACCGTGACCAAGGCAGCATACACAAGTAAGGATTTAATTACTCTTACTGCTCCAGAGTTCATGATGGTGGAGAATAATCTTTCAAAACCTCAAAGTCCAGTGACACACCTCCTTCAACAAGGCCACATCTCCTAATCCTGTGTTGGTTTCAATAAGATTGGCCCCTATAGGCTCATATATTTGCATGCTTGGCCATTAGTTGATGAGCTGTCAGGGAAGAATTAGGAGTGGAGTCTTGGTGGAGGAGGTGTGTAGTTGGGAATGGACTCTGAGGTTTCAAAAGCCCACACTAGGCTCAGACTCTCTCTGTCTGTGTCTGTGTCTCTGTGTCTCTGTGTCTCTGTCTCTGTCTCTCTCTCTCTCTCTCTCTCTCTCTCTCTCTCTCTGCCTGTGGATCAAGATACAAAGGTCTCAGGTAGTTCTACAATGTTCATCTGTCACCATGCTCCTCACCATGAGGAAATTAGACCAAACCTCTGAAACCATAATCAAGTCTCCAATAAAATGCCTTCTTTTGTAAGAGTTGCTTTGGTGAAGGTGTCTCTTCACAACAATAGAAAAGTGACTAAGATCCTTCCCAAATAGTCCCATCGACTAGGAAATAAGTATTAAAAAATATAAGCCTATGGGGTATGGGATCATTCAACTTACTCTGTTCCTGCAAATAGTTGTAAGTTATAATTTAGGAAATGAGAAAGATGTCCCTGTTTAGTAAAGATATGTTTTTGTGAATATTTTAAATTTATATTTGATTAAACTCATGGATGAGGAATCCACAGATATTGAGAGCAAACTCCTACCTGGTGTTCTCTACGTTTAACATCGGTCATATTGGTAGAGGAAAGGATTTTAGCTGCTTATGAAACTTCTGAGAAAAAAAAAGGGGGGGAAGCATAAGGACAAGCATGTCTTGTAAAGCAAACAGAGGTTAATGGCTTACTCAGATTAAAATAGTTACCTCTTTAAATCATGGCACAGTGTTGTAAGCTAAGAGCATAAGGAAAGCCTTCTTGGCACGGAATGCACAGAGATGGGATGCTGAGAAATCCATTGCCTTGAATCCATTGCTGTTAACTGGTATCCTGTAGTTCCCTGGGGCACTAGTCATGCTAATGAGCTACGACATGTCCCAGGAGGTTCCTTTGAGGCACTATAATCACATCTCTTTACATGAAAATTTCCAACCTGGGAGATGCTGAGATTAGACTGAGGCTTCAGTTGGGACATGTGCCTGCAGTGGTCTTTGGGATGCTGTGGTCAAGCTTGTCTACAAGTGTGCCCCTTTGCCTCACTGTTTACCCTTGGGATCATGTATCTTCTGTGGTGAGGGCACATGGTGATGTTACAGAATCTTTCTCTGTCCTACATATGTTGAACAATGGTCTGACATGGTGTTGATCATGGTGTATTATGGGACATTAAGTGATATTGGGAAATTAATAGTTTTTCCCTCCTAGGAGCCAAAAGGAAACATAACAAAAAGCAGCAGACACATATACACATATATAAAACAGTCAACAAATAAGATTGTTTTAAGAGAGAGAAATAGACATCAAAACACAAACCTCATTGACAGACTCGAACTTGTGAAATATTTTCAATCCCTAAGCCAGACAGATAACCTTCCCCATCTGTTTATAGTGCAACAGAAGTCTCTGGGCAGGGATGACTTCAAGAGAGGGCCCAGGAGAGCAAAGTCCATTCTTTCTCTTTTTGCCAAGTTATCAGATCAGTCATTGTGACTCATTTGGAGAATTGTTGGGATAAGTCTAGAATCCCATCGTGCGATTATATAGTTCTATGGAAATGAAGGTTTTCTTCAGCAAAGGCTTTCAGAAGAACTGTTATTAGGTGGGGAGATTCTGGAAGTAGACCAGGCTCACTTGAAAATAAGTGAAAACAGCGGTCAGAGGGGTGGGGTTCAGAAGCTGTTTGTGCAGGTTAAGGCTCACCAGGAAAGTTCTCAGCTGCTGGTCTGAAGACGTGCCACATTCAGACAATGACACACAGAGTCGGCATAGACAGTGGTTATGAAGGACCTTCTCCCCTTTATTTCAGTTCCCAAACCACTGTGAATTTTCCAAATAATAACGGCTTGAAGAAACCTTAGCCATCGTTTCCATTTATGTAATTTTCAATTTTATTTTAAAATTGTATTTCCCAGCAAGCAGAAGAGGAAAATGAGCTGAGGAAAAAGCAGGAACAAGCTCTTATGGAAAAACTGTTAGAGCAAGAAGCCCTGATGGAGCAGCAGGATCCAAAGGTAAGAAGTTTCTGCTTCTCAGATTGGCCTGAGTGAAGCTCAAGTAGAAAGCGTTCTGAGCTAACTTGTGCAGGATCCTGACCACTCACTGCCTTCTGGTGGCAGGTGGGAAAAAGCTCATTATGTTGTTTAACAACTTCTGGAATGAAAGGGAATGCTTGTGAAGCCTCGCTAAGTTTACAGAGATAAGAATTTAGGTGTATATTCAGAGCCTCCATATAAGTTTATCCCTTGAACTAGGAAAGGCTCCATGGTATCTGAGGGTACTGACCTTCGTCAATAGCCTTGGCCAGGGAGGGCTGGAAGAAAGCTGAAGGACATTATGAGTAAAGTCCCTGAGCTTGCGGTGTTTTGCTGCAAGGTCTGAGAAGTCTGTGGTTATTAATAGCTATCTCTATGGCCATAGAAGCCATCAGGCCAAGGCGACAGCTCAGTTTGCATGCCAGGAATACCCAAGTCTCATGCCCAGCACCCATAAATGCTGGAGGCAAAGACAGATGTAGCTGTTTGCTAACCAGACTGTATTACTTAATGAGCTCTGGGTCAATGAAAGACTCTTCTCACAAAGCAAGGTAGGTATTCTTCTTCTCTCGCACACACATACACATACACATACACACACACACACACACACACACACACACACACACACACACACACACACACACACACACACTTGCACACACCTTTTACATTGCTGCCCAGCTGGGTTTTGTGTGTTCATAGCTTAGGAGTTTCTGTTGCCTTTCCAGAAGCTTCCTGAAATTTGGCATGTGAGCATTATGTTGGGATGGTAGTGTCTGTATTGTTGGCTGAGGCTGTTCAATAAAGCGCAGGCACACTTTTTAAAGTCCACATGGGGGTGCTGGTGTCATCAGTCTCTGCTTTTCTTCTCAGTCTCCTTCCCATAAATCAAAGAGGCAGCAGCAAGAGTTAATTGCAGAATTAAGAAGGCGACAAGTTAAAGATAACCGTCACGTGTACGAGGGAAAAGACGGCGCCATTGAAGACATTATCACAGGTAAAGGGTATTTCGTCTGTGTGGTCTTTAGTGATCACACCGCCTCATCCAAGTGGGGCTACATACGGATGTTGCAGTTCCTTTTGGTAGCAGTGGAAAGCTCCTTAGTTAGGTTAATGAGATTTAGAATTACACAGCAAGATTGTAAACTAGGGTTATGCAAGTACCTTCTGATATTGTTTGCTGTCCAACACCTGAACAGTCTTGTCCCGTATGTATCTGTGGGGACCCTTAGGTATTCCTCCTTAAGTTCCTCATTGGTTTGATTTGTTATACTTCACCATTTCCTCCTTGTGGCCACTCTTAAATACTTACCTAATAGAAATGATGCAAGGGAAACCATTCTCTGTACTAACAGTTAATGTAGGTTTCTCTTGGCATGCTCTTAAAAAACCTCAAAGCCATCAGGAAGCTAATATTTTTGTTTGGATGAATCTTTAGGGTTCTGTCTCAGAACTGGAGACTGATATCAGCTGACCTAGCTTGAGGGTGTCTACACACACACACACCCCACAGCTTAGTATTTTCTGCTTGAACCAATTCTCCAGGGTTGTGTATTGCCTCTTACTACTCAGGGTGGTAACTTAGGCCATGGGCTATTTAGCAGTAAATAACTTTTGTTCAATGTCTTTTCCACATGAATGCTGTTTATCAGCTAAGATACATACCTAAGGCATTTTGCTCTTGTGGTAAGGTTTAAACCTATGTTGTAAAGTAAAGACAGTTATATGATGTTTGTGCAGCTAATGTCCATCCTGTTAAATGTACAAACTTGTACCTCTACCCTCTCCCTGAGGATCCAATCCCCAGGCCTTAGGGCATTCCCTCTAACCTCATTTGGAAATACTTACGTATGCATCTTTTAAAATTGACCAAAATATAACCACATTATTCTTTATCGCACTCAGAACTACATATTCTTTAATATTAGTGTGTAGTTACTCATATTTGTCAAATTCTAGTTTTTTAAAAATATAATTGATTCATTGCATTCTTGTAGTTTACTCAAAATTGTGAATAGGGATGTATAGGTTCTAAAACCACACTTTTTTGATCATCCTAAACACAGGGAAGTTAAGGTCGATATGTAGAGTAGATTTTTAAAGTCAATAAAGGATTCCTTGGCTGTTATTAAAGCAGCATAAATGAATGACTAGTGAAAATGGCAATCTCTTCTCACTGGGAGCCCAGTGTCTGCATGTATTCTGTAGTGGCTTGCATAGTCTTCCTTGTGGGTCATTTCTCTGCCTTCTCTGCACAGGGAAGTTCTACTCTGCATGTCCCATGAAGGTAAACACCTAGGTGCCACACCAAGATTCATCTGAGACTAGGGAAGCATCCAACTTTGCACATTAAGAACTCAAAAGACATAGGCCACAGTGGAACCTGTCTGTAATCCTAATACTGAGGATGTTGGAGGAAGGCAGATCAGGAGTTAAAGGTCATCTGTGACTAGAGTTTTTTTCAGCTCCTGCCTTAAAGACAAGAGAATGAAGCCATCCTCCATACCCACGACATCTTATGAAATGAATAATGTAGTTTTGTCTATATCTCAGAATAGATTTTCCTTCAGACTTTTCAGTTCTTGCTTCCCAACTCGGAAGTCGCACTTTCTTCTGACTTTAATGAACTGGAATACAAATTGCTTTCTCTCTTACCTACTCTTCCTCTTGCACTAACCATGTACTAATGCAATAGATGCTGGCTTTTTACTTGTTTGTTGTCTGGCTGTTATTCTCAATGCAGTGCTGAAGACTGTGCCCTTTACTGCTCGCACCGCCAAGCGTGGCTCTCGGTTTTTCTGCGAACCTGTTCTCACTGAAGAATACCATTACTAAACTATTGCTCTTTGTCACCTGATACTATTAAAAGGTCACTACAGGTTTTTTTTTTCTAAATCTTTATCTCCTCCTCCCCCACCCCTTACATATCCCATGTCTTAGGACCAAGCACTATGCTAGCGTGGAATGTTGTCTTCATTTTACATTTTTTTTGTTGTCTTCGTGCTGCATGGTTTTGTATTTCAGTCATGACTGTACACTCACTGCCATTTTCAGTACATGTATGTGTGTATGTATGTATGTACCACATTCCTGCAACAATATGGATGTGGGTGACAGTTAATAGAACCACTTGTAGACATTTTTAGTAGAATAAACAGTAAGTACTAAGAGCAGTATTTACTGTGCTTTAGTAGGTTTACTGATCAAATCTTCCTTCTCAACCCTTCTCTGTGCTAACACGTAATGAAATTATTAAAAGGGGCAGGGAACAATCAATTGATCCTGCAGGTTATAGTGCCTGCCACCAAGCCTGACAACTAAGATTGAGTCTCCTGCAGCCAAACGAAGGGAAAGAAGCAATTCAGGCAAACTGTCCTCTGAATGACTTCCTCACCCAAACCATGGCACATGCACTTCCTGCCAATATAAACCATAGATTGTCTATACTCTGTATGAAAATGAGAAAGGTTTTAAAGCTGCACTAAATTGGCCTTTCTCAGGTCTTATACAGTCCTAAGTGTGCTGGAACTCAATATGAGCTTTACACTGGGAACCCTTTCAACAATAAACCTTGAAAACATTGGCCTTAACCCAGCAGTTCAGGACCCATGGCCCCAAACACTGCCTTGGGCAGGTGACCTCTATTCACTGTCATGCCCCATTTCAGCTGTCAGCATTTCCATATTAAGAGCAGAGATGCAAGGCAGGAGGTGCAAGCAAAGACTAAAGAGCTCCCCATCTTTCTTATACCCCCTCACTGGTAACTCTGTTCCATGTCAAACCACAGTACTTTCTGGGGATGAGGTCATACCTCATCTGCTTGGCAGGACAATGGCAGCAGAAATACAGATAGTATACTTACTTACCATTGAAAGATTGCATTTTTCATAGAATTTAAAAACAAAGTAGGGAGGTCTAAGAGTTGTCCAAGTAGTTTCCTGGGCTTAGTATTTATGTTCAAAAAAGGAGCAAATATGTCTATGCATACTTGCTTAAAAAAGAATCAAAGAACATACTACCAATTGTCAATAGCCATTGACTACCTGTACTGAGGTTGACATGGAACCGGGTGTTTTGCGGCACAACTATTCTATGAGTTATATTTGCTAGGAGTGCTTGTCCTTGAATCAAAAGATCTGTCATTGCCTGCTCTGCAGTGTACTTAACCACCAGTGCTCATTAACTGGCTGAAAACTTTCATCTGCTCGGCTGTTTGCTGTTGGACTGTCTGTCTTTCTGGAGCCAATCTTCAAAGCAGCTTGAACCTGGGTGATCAGGGATGGGTGGGAAGTTGCTCGTCCTTCCCTGTTTAACCTAACACAACCTGTAGTGAAGCCTACGCCCTCTGTTAGCTAACATTCCCTGCATTGTTAAGCACTAAGTTGAGTTGCTTTGTTTTCATCCCATTTTTACTTAACCATCATTTTGTGTTTTTGTTTTCTGTTTAGCCTTAAAGAAGAATAATATCACTAAATTTCCAAATGTTCACTCGAGGGTAAGGATTTCTTCTAGCACACCGGTGGTGGAGGATACACAGAGCTGGCAAGCATCACTTTTTACTTAGCTTCCTCCTCTTTCCTGTTTGCAGTTCAGTGGTTACTATTTATGGTTAAGGGTAATACTGGTGAGAATCTGACCAGTGTTTGTGCCTCACGTGAGTAATGTGTGGCTTTTTTTCAGCTGGCCTTCATATTATCTTATGATGGCTTCACAAAAGGATTGTTGATTATATCTGCTTCTTTTAATTCTTTTTGGTCTTCATGTTAATCAGTTAACTCCAGTTTTATCTGGATGAAATATAGTGGGAAGCTAGGGAAGTTGATCCATAGCTTTTGAAAGATGAGGAAATCTTATAATTGATCTGAGGACCCCTCAATCACAGGGCTTTGGGAAGATTAGATTAACTCTAACTATGCTTTGTTTAGTCTGAGATGGACTAGACGGGTCACAATTTACAGTTATTTAGGAGCCATAAGTTATTATGCCTATTGGGGACAAGTTCAAGAAGATGGGTCTGTTCTACTGCCCTGCAGAATGTTTTAGTTTCTATGTAAACTATCAACTTAAAAACTAGGCCTACTTTAAAAGACCGAGTTCACGATAAAAATCCATACTAAAGGGAAAATTAAGAAACCTTTTTGCTTTGTCATGTCTTAACTCACATCAAAAGGCTAAATGCTGTCAGTCTTATTTATGAAAGCATGTTTTCATACTAAGAGTGCTTACCTAAATTTCATCTCACTAAAACAATGCTGCCTCACCCAGGATGTACCGCACTGGTCTGACTTACTCATTCAGTCTTCTTAAATGTCAAACATTCTGCCTTGCATTAGCAATCAAGTGGAAAGTTGGAGTTCGGCCTGTTTCCCCTGTAGATTGGAGTACAAACAGACTAGGTAGCAGGAGGGAGGGAGGTATTAAGTATTATTTCAAATTCATAAAAAAATTGTATCAAGTATCTAAAGGGGTATAAACAGTTGTTCTGTAGTTCCTGTTTTATCCTTGTTAAAACTATAGACAAGACAGTTTGCTTAGTGAATTTTGCAGTAAAAGTTCATTGTAATCATTTTTTAAGACTGTGTACAATAAGGGGTTGGGGATTTAGCTTAGTGGTAGAGCACTTGCCTAGCAAGTTCGGTCCCCAGCTCCGGGAAAAAAAAAAAAAACTGTGTACAATAGCCTCCAATTGGAGAAACATTTAAAAATATTTCAACTAGCCAAGCTACTAACAGGGATGGAAATAACCTGCCTCAGAATCCTACCAGTATTACAAAACCTTATTTGAATTGTAAATACTGAGGGAAGATGTACACCTCTGGTTGAATGCTCAATGGGTTTGAAGGGCCTGTTAGTTGACTCTACACAAGCTGCTTTGACTGGCTGCCAACTAGACTCTGTCTTGTTAAGATGTACTTGCTTGCTGTCCTTTCATTGGCATTTTCCTCTTTACAGATCTTAGAAACCAACCCTACAGAAGAGCCGATGCGGTGAGACGAAGTGTGAGGCGACGCTTTGATGATCAGAATTTGCGTTCTGTTAATGGTGGGGAAATAACAATGTGACCTGAGACCGCCTTCACGAGAAGGGTGTACATGAAACTGCCATTCCAGCCTTCAATACAGATGAAATACTCTCAAGGGCTCAGATTTAGTAAACATATAGGAATTTAAAAAATAATGGGTTCTCCTTTTAACCCCTGTTAACAAGTGCCTAAAATTGGAAGTAACTTGCTCAGATTAATCAAAGCAATAGGATTTGACTTAAATCTTTTTACATCAGTATGTTACTCAGTTTTTTAACCAAAATGTAAATTTCATATTAAATTCATTATTTGCCATTGTGATTGTCCTTTATGGCCCACCCTGGTTTCCTGGTAATCTGTAAATAACAGGGATGTGAATGCTATGGGCTTCCTTTGCTGAGAGGTCTTCTAAGAAATTGTTTTCGAGCCATATTCACCAACTTGTAACAAGGGACTTGAAACAAGAGAGAGGGAAGCTGGTACACAATAACATCTTTCTACCATTAAGTCCCAGCAACGTACAAACAGGATGAATTGCAGTGCCACTCCAAGTCATTTAATTCTCTTATTTCACGCTGTTTCCGTGCAAGGGTAATGCATAAAAGCATTCACTTGTATGACTGCAAGATGGCATAAGACACTGAGTGAGACTTATTTGCAGAACTGTGTTACTTGAGCTAGAGGCAGCTTTTAATAACACCAAGTATGTTTATTAAGTACCACTAAAATTGTCTCAGTATTCTGATTTTTGAGGACCATTATGGGTGAATCCTTAAAATAGAAATTGGTGCCTTGTTAGTCAGGGAGATTTTACCACAAGCTCTATCAGTAAGCATTCAAAATTACATGTGTTCTGTTAGTGTCATGTTGGGAACCTGGCCTTATTCTCTTCTGACAATCGAAGGGTCCTTTTCTGTTTTCTTTGTAAATTATACTGATACAATTGACATTAAGTTATTAGGGCTGAATTGCTTTGTGTACTTCTCACTTATGGGAAATTCCAATTAAATTAACATTAAGTTTAAATTGTATGTGATAGGGTTAAATGGTTCACTAAGTCACTTACTTCCTCACTGGCAAGGCATTTCGATCCATTCCAAAGTCAAAGACTGGACTGAAGCTAAATTTGTACTTTTCACAATACATATTCTGCTTCTGGCTTACCTTGTTGATACATCAGTATATTAATTGTAAAAATTATTGTATAGTATTTAACCACCAAATTTGTGTTCATGTGAACCCCTTGGTGAAGGTCCCCTTTTTCATGGATGTGTAGTTATATGATCTTTAAAATGTACAGATATTTTGCTATAAGATTGGTGCAGTTTTTTATGGTTTTTACACTTCTCTTTAATCCCTACCTAAGCCTCTAGGTAATACTGTAAATATTGTTTTAAAATGCATCAGCCTATGCTACACAATCTGAATGTTACTTTAACTTATAGTTTGTTTTTTAAATATATATATTTAACTCCAAGGACAGTTTAAAAGTCAGTTACCACATTTCACAGTAGTCTGCCTATTTACAGATCTCTTTTAAACTGCCACTTGCTGTCACATTCATAAATGTGTAGTTTAAAAAGAACATGCCAAGATTGTTGTCTTGTTGAGTCAATATTCATCTTGGTGAGTACATTAATTTGATCATGATGTCAGATAAATATTTGGACCTTTTTCACAAAAATGAGCTGTTTTCCAAAGGTGTGCATTTGCGTAAAGCAAACTGCCTATTTCCCAGTGTACAAATGGACAATAATGTTGGCATATTCTTGTTTGTCTATTAATGGCCCTGCTTCTTAGCAATATTAGAAATGTTTTATAAAAGCAATTCATGTTACTTTTCTGGTCTTTTCATGCCATTTGAGCAAATAAACTATTTACACTACTATTCTGTCACGTTCTAATCTTTTGTTGCTTTGTATGTTTTTGTTTTATATAGACTCATATCTTGAGGCTAGAGTCCAAAGGTAGTTTATTTTAGAAAAACTGCTCCCTCATATGCTTTCTTATAACTTAAAAAAAAAAAAAAAGTTGTGCACGCCCAGCCAAGAACACAAGCCCCTCCTCTCCTACCCAGTTTCCCACATGTTGTGGTCAAACACACTTGATCTTCTGACCTATTTAAAGCGTCTTAAGGCACTGCACATTCAGAACATTTTCAGACTGTAACTATTAGGAGCAAAGCTCAAAGGAAGATTTGATTAGTTTTAGAAATTTTTGTTAAGAGTTGTTTAGTTGGGGATCCAATTCAGGCTCCTGAGAATTACTCATGCTTTCTTCCAGTGTTAATGGAATGCCCTGTGGCCTTCTGGGTCCATTTCTATTGGACACAGAATATAAGTAACACCAAATCACTGACACCACTTTGCTGTTCAACATACACTTATCTGCAGAAGTACTAAATCCTACAGTGGAAGATGAATACTTTTAAACCATTCTATTTATTATTTATTATATATTCAAGAATAATTTATCAAGACAGGATTCATTTTCTAGCTGTTTAAAGTTGTTAGTATTCATTTTCATGAAAAGATTCAAAGAACAAGTATGGGTTTTTTCTGATAGGGTTTTTTTTTTTTTTTTTTTTTTTTTGTGGCGAGTGGATTAAGGTCTAACTTTTTAAGCAAAGTGGGTACTATACTGAGGAGGGACCTGGCCACTTCGAATCAGTACAGAGAACCATGGTAGGAGGGCAGAGACTTAAAGAAAAACGGCGACACAAATCCAACTTATTTAATAAATATGCCATTTCTCTATGTACAAAAGGTCTGTTATATCTACGAGGCTCCGTACATCATGCAAATATAAAAACTAAAAATCTGGTGATTACATAGAAAAGATAAACCTTATCCCAATTACTCACCTTTTTGAACAAATCCTTTTCAGTTGTAGAGAAGTTGCAAGAAGACTAACACCTACCCAAAATTTTAGTAGTCAGGGCCAAAAAACGAACAAAAAGTTTATCAGTAACAAGGAGATAATCTATTAACAATCACAGCAGAATATCAAAAAATGGCTTAGCTTGAATGTCATCTGCTCCATAGCTTAGAACGAAGAGCAGGGTTATGGGCTAGCCTGTTTCTCTGAAATGTAAACATTAATTACACTAGGGTAATCACTGTCAAAGATTAACTTCATGGCATGGCCTTCAATTACAATCCACTCACTCTCAATTGCAGCTGTTGCGTACAGCAGGTCTAACAGCATCTTATTAAGGAACTTAAACCAGGGGGGTGGGGGGAATCTAAAATGGAGGACAACGAAACAAAGTGTACGTCACTTTGAAGAGACGGAAGAAGACATGGAGTGTTACAATGTTAACCATGACTCATCCCCTTAAAATTTTTTATTTATTTTATATATATGAGTACACTGTAGCTGTCTTCAGACACACCAGAAGAGGACATCGGATCCTGTGAGCTACCATGTGGTTGCTGGGAATTAAACTCAGGACCTCTAGAACAGCAGTCCATGCTCTTAACCACTGAGCCATCGCTAGAGCCCAGTTTTTTTTTTGTTGTTGTTGTTTATCTTACAAGTATGAATTTACTCATTAAGCTTTCGACATGCCGTTACAGTCACTAGACTTTCCTGCAAGTGTACTTTATGCATGAGGCCTCTCTCAGTGTATGCTTTGATTGCAATGATGCCTCTTTGAGCCCTTTGGTATGGATGATGGGATACATATGACTTCATATGTCAACTGATATTTTACACCTGTTAAGTGCAGTCAGAGTCCTAATCAAGACATGCATGTACATGTCATTAGCAGAAACATAAAATGAAACCGTAAGACTCTTATAGGTCCATGCGGGGGAGGATCACAGCATCATTTTTCTTTTCCTTTTTTTGTAAATACAGTAAGTGTATTTAACCTAGGGGAGAAAGGTAGGTTAAATTAAAAATTTCCCCAAAGGAAAAAATATATTTAAGTTAATCTAGTTTGTTTTTGTGTCTATTAGATTGTTTCAAAAACTTTACAAATTCATATTTGTTTAATTATCTTATGTTAAAATTCTATAAGCATAAATTAAAGCATTCTTCATAACTTTGCTATGTATTATCTGATTAGAATACTTAAGTCTAATTTTTTTCCTCTGGATGCAAAATGTCTACTGAACTCTTAGTCAACTGGACTAAAAGCAGGGGCATTCAGCAATGCTTAGTTAAGCATATACATGAATGAAAGCAGCGCACTTCAGCCTCAAACTGCAGCTTACAAGGAATGCGTGGGCTTTTCAGTTACTGCTCCGTATGAGTCACCTTACTCCGGTGCGTCCTTTCCGTTTTCTAGCCATACACCAGGCCCACTTAAGAAAGTGCAAAGATGAAGCTGCAAGTTTTAAATGTTGAAACAAAAAAAAAATCTATGTTCCCGTCACACTATTTAAATTAATTTGAGAAGAGGGCAAATAATCCACATGCAATTGGCCATACTAACTTCTCTTACAAATTTTCCCAACATGGAAGTGATAAAATAAGAGAAAGTAAGAACAGTAAGTATCTGAGGTCATGATTTTGCCTGATCACTACATTAGCGAGTTTGATTAGTATCAGCCATGCTGAGGACAATATGCTTCGAGTATTAGACTCCCAGTCTTAACTAAGATAAACTTGTTAATTGCTTGGCTATCTGAGCAACTCTAGAAGAACAAGCATTCAGATACGTCAGCCTTTGCCAAACTGAAGATTTGGAAAGACGATCTACTGGATTTAAAAGATCCAGAGATTCAGGACTGTCGTATCACCTGTGGCTTCACACTGACCCTGACCTAACAAGTGGAGTGTGTCTGATGGTATAATTAAAACAAGACAATGGGATACACTTGGTTTACAGGTTTTATAGCAAGGACATTACATTTTCAGGTACCTAAAGTCAAAATTCAACACACTGATATAAAACTTCTATTTAAACCAATAGGGTTCTGTTATGATATTGATCTGTTCACAGTAACATTTACAAAAAGAGGCAGAGGCAGGGGGATCTCTGCGTTGGAGGCCTGATGGCCTACAGAGTTCCAGGACAGCTGCTGCTACACAGAAGCCCTATTTTCAAAAAGTAAAACGAAAACAAACAAAAAAGCTGTTTAATAAGAGAATCACTTTATGTCTTTTGCTGTGTCTGGTTTGCATAGGTCTACTGCAGGAATATTTTTAACTAATCATGTTTTATAAGAATTTGAAGATGTGAAGAAATTATAAGAAGCACAGAAACCTGTTTTGAGGACATGCTAAAACATCAATAGTTTTTTATTCAAATGTATCAAAAATTTAATGTTGTACTTTAAAAATCATTATTCATGGAATTAAAACATATTTTACAGATTCTAATTTCTCTTATGAAACATTACTGGTTTGTTTACCAAAATCATAAGCATGATTTAAAGACTATCTCTGACCTCCATGTCAAGTACTGGGACTGATCAGCAATCCTGACTATTGCAAAATGAGGACCTCTGAAAATTAAATTCAAGGAAATTCTGTGGCCAGTTGTTAGGTATTCTGAGTAACATACAATGAGGGGGACTCATCTCAAGCAAGCAATTTGATTATAATGTTTTCTTAAAGATTATTTCTCAGCAGAAAATGACTTGGCAATGAGAAGTTTAGAAACAAAGTATCTCTCTTTTTGAGTTTTTAAACAAATATTTAATCAAAACACTGGGCAGGATGGAAAAAGAGTTGTATTGATCTGTCCTAACTCATTTAAAGGGCAACAAAATAATTTATATTCTATGTAAATCTCAAATTGAGATAATTTCAGCATGTCCAAATTAAAATAACAAAAATACCAAAGACCAACTGCTAAACTTTACATAAGAAACAAAAACCTCCTGCACTGAAGGCAACAGCATAAATCACAGTACTAACCCTTAAGTTAGCATGGGAAGTTATTGTGAGTTTAAGCCACTGCTTTTCTAAAATAGTCACTGCCTTTCTAAAATATTCCATAGGAAATTTAAAGGTGAAAACACGTTTAAGAATCTCAAATGCACTGATTTATGCTGTTCATAAATATTAAAAAAAAAAAGTAATGTAGCTACCATGGGTAGGATGAAACAAAATTTCAGGGATTTATTATCTTGAAAATGATCATACAATTTCCTTAGAGCTGAGCAGCTTATGTAGAAATAAACACTAGTGCACACTACAAGAGAAGGTTTAATAATAGATAAAAATGTACAAAAATATTGAAATCAGAAATGCTTTAGAATGTGTACCATGAAGTCAATACTTCTCAGTGAGTAAGGAAGGTAATTTACAACCTCCTCAATGGAATTAAAAAAAAGTGAAAGAGAAAGATTGGATTAAAAATTAAAAGAAAATGTTTAAGTCAACATTGATTTCCCGCCCCCGACAAGGATATTTCAACTATTACTCAAAAGTTTGGTGGCACATTCTTTAGTAGGTCCTTAAGGCAATATATTTAAACTAATTTACAATTTGACTTGATGTTAGCTATTTTAAAACATCACCTCAAAATAGATGCCCAAAATAATGCCCTCATGAGCCTTTTTAAAATGTTCAGATGTTCCATAAAAAATAATGGTGTCTTTATTACAGCAGCGCTCATTGGCACCACTACATTAGAGGTCTACCCAGTTTCCATCAAAAACACCTATTTCTTAAGAGCTCACCAGAAAAGTTCACGTTGGCTTTAACCAGTTCAGTAGTGCACAAAAAAGCAGTCTTCTCATAGGTTGCTGGTGCTTTTTTTGTACTACATTATCAAAAAATTGTCATTGTATCTTCAAAATCCAACTTGTATAAAGGAAATCAGGTCACCTCCTGACTTAAAACAAAGCAGAGACGTCTGCAGCTATCATTCAATTGCCACTTTTAATCCATCCTGTAGTGCCCTATGAAAGGGTCACAGAGAGACAGTTATCACCATAGGAAAATATGATTCTTGAGACAGAATCAAGTTATTTTCAATTTCCTTTGCTTTTATAAAGTCCACAATAACAATACATAAATGCACTTTTTTCCTGTGACACAATTAAAACCCAGTGTTATGTAAATTGGACTTAAAATAATCCCTGGTCTGAATTAGACTTTAAATCATACTATAAACATATATTTGGTATAATTTATTGATCATCGTCCAGTTGCTCCAAAAGGGTTCTTCTGCGCTTTTCTAATTCCCCTTCACTCAGTTCACTGCCAGAAGTATCCCAGTTACCCTGCAAAGACATTTGACATAATTACAATTGAAGTTCATCCTGAAGAGGGTACAAAAACTGAAACCGTAAAAAGATTCTAAAATAGAAATGGAATTTCAGCCACACAAACACATTTCACAGGGACTTCAAACTGATGTTTGGCCTTAAAACCCAACAGTTGGTTATTAAACATCCCTTGGATGTCATCAGAGGGTAAAATGGAAGCCATGTGTGTGCCCACTTCCTAGGCTGTATGGCTTTTGCTAATTTTATAGATTTTAGGTAATCCTGTAAAGCAATTTAAGTTTTAGACTTAGACTCTATATGTTCTCTAATCTTATGCTCAAAAACACACAGACAAGACTTATATCTGAGATATAACCTCAAAGTGGAGTGCTCCTGAGATGTTTAAACCACTGCTACAGAAGGAATAAGTATAGTGATTCACTCTTCATGAAGGCTGTGACTCAGATTCATTCAAAACATTAAAAAAAAGGGGGGGTTTGAATATGATCAAAATACATTGTAGAAAATTATTTAAAAAACAAGAAACAAAGAAGGCTAAAAAAAAAAAAATCCCAAAACAAGACAAAACAAAAAACTCAACAAAAATACAAAAAACAATCCCCGGCAACACTCTTGTCAATGGATCAGAACATCCTGCTGTAAGTAGAAAGGCTTCTCTTCACCGAGGGCACAAAGCAAGTCTGTGCAACAAATGGCAAAACCAAGAAACTGATGCTACTGTATGTCCTGACACTGTCGTGCACAAGAGGACTCAAGCACTGTGATAATAACTTATGAATCCATTTCCTGTTTTCCCGTGACTGTCTATACTAGTTGTTGGGATGCTACTTCTTGAAACTGAATTTATGAGCAACATTACTATGGCTATCTAGAGAAACCCTGATTTGAGCCTTCTAAATTTTATATTCTAAAAAGGTGTCTGTGTCTGTGTCTGTGTGTGTGTGTGTGTAAAACAGGGGGGGGGGGATGACGACGACAGAAATCTATTACTTTTTATTTCATCCCTAGAAGCATTCCCTTCTAATACAGGCAGGAAATGAATGAATAAATGGTACCAGAAATCTATTTGATAAGCAGTGAAGAAAATGTATTCCTTTCTTTTTTGTTAGCAGACTAAGAAAAAAAGCCTATCCTATAAGCACCATCAAGGTTTTTATGAGGGAATCCATTTTTGATTTTCTGAATTCAGGAAAGAAACAATTTTCAGTACTTACAGAATCCTTTCCAGTCTTTTTCTTAGGTGATTTGTGTTTTGATTCTGATCTCTGCCTACTTCTGTCTTTTTCACTTTCCCGATCTTTTTCTTTTTTATCCTTCTCTCGTTCAGTATCTGATTCTGGAGAGTCCTATGTAAATAAAAATTAACATGTCAGAATTTCGATAACCATGCCATTATTTTTACAAATTATTTATGCAGGTAATATTTAATAATATTTCACTTATTTGGTTAGGTGTAAAATGTAATGTGTTAATTCAGGGTTTGTTGTTAAGATCTTGAGACAGGGTTTCTCTATACTCCTGACCATGGAGGAACTTGCTCTGAGAGCAGCCTGGCCTCAACCTCAGAGGTCTGCCTACCTCACAGATGCTGAGAGTAAAGGTGGGTGCCATCATGCTCCACTCTGAAACCAGAGTTGAAAAGAATTTCTCCAGTGTTCATGGGCGAGAGGTAGAATAGCGTTTCCCACAGGAATGATACATGCTAAGCACCCACCCTTAATAAGCTATACCCTTAGTTCCTGAACTTTTTTCATCGAACATAACTCTGGTTTATTTAGATCTGTATATAAGGAAGGATACTGCTGACTAAGCTGTTCATTTAATCCACGGAATAAGGTTGAAAATCACCAAGAAATAAGTTATTTATAATGCTAGTGTTTAAATAAGTAGTTCTAGGTTAGATAGATAAAAATATTAGGGGGCAGCATGAAAATCCAAATTAACCAATCTAATGTAACTCAGGCACTAACATTTTTTTTTTCTTTTTTTTTCTGGAGCCAAGGACCAAACCCAGGGCCTCAAGCACTCTACCACTGAGCTAAATAAATCCCCAACCCCAGGCACTAACATTTTTAAAACCTCCTACATCAACCCAATATGTATGCATCTACAACATTAGAAGAGAAACTGTTCAAGCATTTATACTTTCTGTCTCTGTTTCTGTCTCAGTGTCTCTCTTTTAAAACTTAAGGCAGGTTAGGAGTTCTAATACTTGTGCCTGTTTCTATCTGAAGTTCCAAGTGATTTTTTTAAAGGAAGACTAGGGTGAAGCACACCTAGACACTGTTTTTTTGTCCCAAGGTAAATGACTACACAGATGTAATTATGAGAAGGCCCTAAGAATCCTTTCTAAAGCAAAGTCTTGGAATTGTTTAAACTAGAAACTTTCTTACAGATTTATGTCTCCTCTTTTTGCTTTTCTTCTTATGCTTTTTTGATTTCTTGTAACTTCTCTCTGTGGCGCACAGAAACAAAAAGAAAATGTCAGAATATGAGAAAATCAAAACACCAAGGTTTACTCAAAAAAGAGAAGTGCTCACCAGACTCAGCACTAGAAGAATGTTCTGAAGCAGAATGGGATTCTGATCGCTGTCTTTTTTTCTTTGAATGGCTGTCATCATCATCTGAGTCTGATCCCTGAATAATACACATAAATACATTCAGTCACGGTCACAGATATTTTAGTATACTGTGCCAGCCAACACACTTCTTACCGATCGAGAGCGGGAGCGTTTCCTATGGTGTTTTTTAGATTTCTTAGAATGTTTCTTGTTCTTTGAATGATGATGCTGACATTCATGCTAGAGTGGCAAAAGAAAAACTTTAAGAACTGCACTTACTTTGTATAGGCAAGAACAAGAAAATGTCACAAGCTCAACACATGAGATCTTCAAAAATATCCTAAGCAAGATAGTTTAGAATAAGATGCCCAGTAATATGAGAAACCATTTTTATTCTTATTAGAATTCATATATTATGTGTTCATTTTTATATTCATTTATATATTAAAAATGTTACAAAATATTAATGAAGTAGTTTTTACCAAAATGACAAGAGCAAAGTCTGGTAGGGAAAAGTATAATGTCTTAGAAAGGTTTAACTTTCAATAATGATTAAAAGAATGTATTAAGGCATAATTTTGCTAGCTAATCTGTCTAGGTTTGGTTAATAAGCTTAAACTCGGATACACAAAATCTATTTCTTTTTATTTCATCCCAAGAAGCATTTCCTCCTAATCCAGACAAGGAACACTTATTTAACAACAGGTTGGGTACTTAGCAGTATCAAAAAAATTATTGTGGGCAGAAGGTGGTGGTGGTGGACAGAGTATGAGGACAGTTAGGAAATAGTTCAGTATGTAAAGGCCAAGACCCCAGTTCTACCCTTGGCACCATAAGGCAGAGGAGAGAATACACTCCTGGACTTTATCTTCTGACTTCCATGAATTCTGTGACTTACACAATTATAAAATATTTATGAGGCTACTTGGAAAGGAGAGGTGCTTCAGTAAAAGCTCCTTGTTCTAATGTTTATATCCCTGGCTCAGATAACATATATTTGGTCAAAAAAAAAAAGTAGAAATGGAAAATCTGGCTAAAAATGACCTCATCCCTGCTTCACTGAGTGGTGCCCCGAGGCCTAACTAATCAATCAAGTTTTCGCAAGTTTCCCTTTCTCCTACATTACCATCTTCAGACTCATTAACCACTTCACTACGTTACCTCTAGCTCAAATCACCACGAATCCATAGCTGGAGAGTCTGTGTGTGTAAGTAGTGTACGAAGTGTGTGTGCACACATGCAAAGGCTAGATGAAGAAATACGGAATATCTACAGCTTTCAACCTTTCTCCCTGAGACATCGTCTCTTTCAGAAAGTCCTTGTTTTGGCTAAAATGGCTGGCCGATATGCACCCAAGATTTCCCTGTATCACCTACCCCTGCCTGATAGGTATGCAGACTGTTTTTCACGCTTGCACTCTTTATCCAATGAACCATCTCTTCACCACCTGGAGATCCTTGATTACAAAAAGGTAGGCCATACATTCCTTAAGATACACCATTTCAAAATTCCAAATACGTTCAAATGCTTTGCAATATGGGGTGTAACCAAAAAAAAAAATTTTTTTTTTTAAAATTTACTTTACATCCTCGATTCCTCCCCTCCCTCCTCTCCTAGTACCTCCCTCTCACTCCCCCACTCCCATATCTTCTTCTTGTCTTCATTTCTCCTCAGAAAAGGGGAGGCTGGGTATCAGGTGGCCTTGGTATATCAAGCTGCAGTAGAATCAGGCACATCTTCTATTCTGGCTAGGCAAGGCAGCCCAGTTAGGGGAACAGGGTTTCTGTCTGCTTCTGCTTAGGAATACACAAGACTCAGCTGCAAAACTGTTACGTATGTGCCAAGGGATTAGGTCCATCCTATGTATACTGTCTGTCAGGTGATTCATTCTCTGTAGGCCCCTATGGGCCCAGGTTAGTTGATTCTGTAGGCTTTCTTGTGGTGTCCTTGATCTCTCTGGTTCCTTTAATGCTTCCTCTCCATCTTCAATTAGATTCCCCAAGCTCTGCTAAGATTTTGATACAAGATTTTTGTGGATGTAACTTAAGGTTCTATACTTCTGTGAGGCTCCGAAGTAATAAAAATCCTATTAGTCTAAGGTACAAAGTAGTAAAAACAAAGGATCAACAAGGACCAGTCAGTCAAAGTGGCAGTTGGGAATCAATATGGACGTCCACATGAGCTCATGGTTAACAGAGAAAACAATTTGTTAACATTGATATTAATCAAGAATAATAAAGCCAAACAAATAGCTAACACATTACTCCTCAACTGTCATGCCAACACAATACACGTGTGCTGTCTTTCAGCTTATTACAAATTGCTAGTTGTCTAGAATTTACTCCATCACGAACTTTAAAAAGTGTCTATTTGTGAATAGTCTCAAGTGGTGTGTGCATGTGCATGCTTGTGGAGTCCTTAAGTTTATGCTACTTACACCCGCAGATTCTACCTCACTGGAACCCAGAAGGACTGTCATTATAGCTAGCCATACCATGCTCATAGATCCTATTTCTAACCTCCCCAAGTGCTAGGATTATATGTAGTCTACCACATCCATATCCCCCCTGTATTTATGTGTGCTGGGGGCAAGTGAACTCCAGTCCTTACAAATGCAAACGCAGGGCAAGGATTTTGCTCTTTCAGTCAATTCCTTGGCTCCACGTTAAACTTTTTGAAAGCACTAATAGTCAAATATAAGCCAGACTCCACTGCGTACAAAATTTACTTATTACTTCATGTTGTCCACTTGCTTACTTGTAACATCACAGACTTGCCATGAGAATTTAGTTCATACATGTAAGCTCTATGAATGAAAAATGGGTTATCTCATACAGTCTATAATAATTATTTAATAAACATTGGTTAACTCAGGATAATTTACAGGAGCCTGTCCTGAAACCAGTCAAAATATTCCTACTATAGACTTACTTGATATTTTCCCCCACTGTTATTTTAAGCAAAACTTCCTATTTTTTCATTGTTATTCAGGAACTCTCTAGATTTTTGACATACCTAATATAATGTCTGAATCAGATTATATGTATAATATATATCGTAGTTTTTAAAAAATTGTTGTTCAGTATTCCCAGGGTTAATTACTGGCTGATTTATGAGGGTGACAAATGGCTGAATTTCTGCAACTATGAAACAAAAAGCTAATTTCTGACTAAGTTTAATAGCCCATGCAAACGTGTTCATCATTTGAAATAATTCTACAGAAAGAAAACATTACTGGATAAGAACAGTGACTATTTATAAGTCACAACAAACTAAGAATTACCTCAAGCACATGCATGAAATCTTTAAATATTCTTTTTCTTTCAGATTCTAGAGTTATATCCTCAAATGCTGGTTCCTTCACAAATCTTTCCCGGATCTGGAAAGCAATGATATGGAATAAATATACAAAGATGAAGAAAATTTTATCACCATGTCTAAAAGAAGCATGACCTATAGGGAAAACTGTGATTCACGAAGAGTGAAATTTTTTCTCCCTTCAAAAGTTCTAGCAGGGTGTGGTAGTACATGCCCGGAGACAGAGGCAGGTAGATCTGTGTAGCCTGGCCTACAGAGTTCTAAGACAACCAGTGCTGTGAAGAGAAACCCTGTCCCCTAGTAATAGTGTATTCAAACCATTTTAGACAAACTATTTCTAAATTCAAGTCACAACTAACTTTTGACATATATACAATGTTTTATAAATAGTTTTATTTAGCTTATCTGTGTCCCCTACAAACAAATCAGTGGTCTTTTCAACTGTGAAGCACAAATATACCTACATCTTCCCAGACAGCATCCAGTTCTATTGGAGGAGTGGCCTGTTTCAACATACTCTTAAAGGCAGACTCTTTTCGTTTCATTTTCCGAGCTTCTTCCTTTTCTCTCTCACGTTCACGGGCTTCTGCCTTTTCTAGTAACTATCAAAAAATCAAATCTAATAAGTTATGATAAGTCCTGTTTCAAACACTGTTTAAAAGTAACATATAAGCCATTGTTCTTAAAAGTATTATCATATCATTTATAAGAGTTTGATTTGACCTCTAACAATGAAAAATCTTTATACATTTTATTTTACTTTACCTTATAAATCCCATTTACTCTATCTTATTCCACTGGCCTACAACCTTAAGTAATTTTTAGATGATAAGGTAGATATGTGCAATAATTTAACTTACACTATTGAAAGCCAACTTGATATTTCCAGCATCCAAAGTGGTTGATCTTTTGGTTGAACTGATTATTGCCACAAAATCTTCAAAAGTAGTGTTTACTTCAACTACAAATCCTTTATCCTAAAAGCCAGAAATCTTATTATAAATAACACATGACTGCAATGAATTAATGTTTTCAAATAGTTAAGAACAAGTATTTATTTACCTTCAGAATGTCTTTTATTATCTTTTTTTCATCATGATATCGTGCTTTAAGATCTTCAACATAAAACTTGAAAAGATCAAGTGCAGTTGATCCTAATGAAAAAACTAAAGAAGTCAAAAAGCTAGCTCTAACCAAGAGCTGCAATTACTTTTGTTTGTAAAACAAACATAAAATAAAGCACACACCCCTCCTTCCCATCAACTGGTCCCACGCCCCCCCCCCCCCCCCACATCCATCCCAACTCCTACAGTATGTGTGGAAACAAAAGCGTCTCACCAGGCTGACCCAGCATATTAGTGAATCGAATGTCAGAGCTAATGGTCGGATACAGCTCCATCCAAGAGGACATAGAGTGCAGCTGCCCGTGCTCATGCAACTCGTCTAGAAAGATCTGCAAGAAACAAACACATGTGGAATGTTACAAGAAATACAACAAAAACATGGTACAAGGTACTAGCAAAACCTAAAATGCTTAAGTATGTTTAGGTGCAAAGAATATTTGCTATTTGATGTAAGCAAAAATATTTCTAGACCACAAATAATATAAACAAGCCATCCAAAGAAAGAGATCTTTCAAACACTGTACTATCCTTCTAGTCTTCAGTTGCTTATCCCTAAAGGCAACCACTTCCGGTTAAAAAAACGAGAACAACTAAATCCATACAATGCTGTGTGTGTACGTAACCACAAATCAAAGATACTAAATGGGATTATCTATTCTCAAATAACGAATGAGGCTGAAGAGTGACCATGTGCATGTTCTGTACAAATAGCTTCTTTTGTTTTAGATATTTCTATTTAGGTTAATTTTTAAAGGATGAACTGAAGAGATGGCTCTGTGGTTAGGGGCAGTTGATACTGAGGCTGTTCCCAACATCCATAAGGTGACTTGGTCACCTGTAACTTCAGTTCTAGCTGGGATTAAAAGCACGCACTACTACCATCTGACAGATCATTCTTTATACCAGCCACAATGTATCTGTTCAGAAACTGCCTTTCATTGATGGCTTTTTAAATTTTTTATTGTACTTTTTTGTATCATTTGTATGTATGTTTTGCATGCATGTTTATATGGTTATCAGGCAAGTGAATGATACATACATATTAGCAGGAAATACTCATACCCATAAAATAATCTTTAAAAAATGAATCTAGTATAGTTATATATTTGCTTTCCTCAAAGCATCTGGGAAAATTAGGATTTAAATCATTATCTGACCTCCAACCATTTCCTTTCCTTAATATAAGGGTTTATTATTATACCTTAATTCTGTCTTTAAAAAATGTTTAGTCTACACCATCCACTTCCTTTCCTATGGCTACAGTCAGGACTACACACTGTGGCTTCAGTACTATCAGTGTCTACTGCTGGTCTTCCAGTCCTTAGCTCCTATAATTCCTACATCTCCACTGTTTTTTTTTTTTTTTCAACAAAAGTGGTGAAGGTGTTTTTAAGGCATTTCAATCTTTTTTTATTTTTTATTTTTTTTTTCGGAGCTGAGGACCGTACCCAGGGCCTTGCACTTGCTAGGCAAGTGCTCTACCACTGAGCTAAATCCCCAATCCCAAGGCATTTCAATCTTAATGCATTAAAAACACCTTCAGGGATTTGCTATAAGATTTTAAATCTACTCCTTTCTATCATGTATTTTTGTTGATATTTCACTTGAGTCACTGAATTTTGAGTCTGATCATATTTCAACAGTGGATCTCTAATTGAAAAATTGTCAAATGAAGTTTGCTAATTTATTTAAAGCTGGTATTCAGTAAATTCCAGTTTACTTTTACCTTGAATAGTGATCACCAATAAATTTTCCCTTGGTTGAAGATCTCTACCTCAGATTCAACTCAGTATTAACTTTTCTTATTCATTCATGTTGCTATTCATGTGTGCTTGAATTATGAACTTTCATAGATTTTTGTGAGATATCCCTCATCTTTAAATTGTTCCTTTATTTTTCCCCCTTGACTATTTTTCTCTTATCCATTAAAATACTTTTTCCTTTTTTTATTTTTGAGATAGGATCTCATCCTGTACCCTTGGCTGTCCTGGATCTTTAAAGCAGACCAGGCTGGCCATGAGCACTCAGGAGATCCACCCACTTCTGTCTACAGAGTGCAAGGATTAGGTATATGGTATCGCCACATCCACTCTGAAAGCAAAAAAAAAAAAAAAAAAAAAAAAAAAAAGTCCTGAGGTTTTGCTTGCCACAATATCTAAAAAGTCTAATTGTAAGTTTCAACTATTTGTCAAATCTTGTACCTTTCCTTATTATGCTAGTGATTACTAATTATCTTAAGTATCTTTTAAGTCTACACATATAGGATAATGTCATTATACAGCAAGGTGAGTCCAGCCTATCATTGGATGAGGAAGAGCGGGCGGGGGAAAAGTCTAGGAAGGAGGAGGAGGAGTCAGGGAAGGATCAAGATGGAGAAGACAGAGGAAGATGATGGTCCAGATGGTCTGTCTAGGTCAATTTTATCTTGTTTAGGTGTCGGTTTCTATCTTTATTAATTGGCAGTGAATTATTCTGTGGATGTACTGTTGTTTGAGAATTCAACATGTAAATCTAATTGCTAAATTACAAGTTTCTGGAACTTTGATTTACTGGGCTAAAGAGGACAGTGTGTGAAGGAAATGGCTTTGAGGCAGTTGGAGCGTGAGGATCTGGTTCTGTTGCCTGTGGGAACATGCTCTGCAAAACGAGGTGTGTGTGTTTGTGTGCGTGCGCGTGCCACCTAGGAAACCATGTGGAGAGGGCAACTAAAAGGGAGACAGCCAGGAGAGGACGGCTCGTGGACCAAGTAGTAGAGTAGCAGCTGGAATAAGAGGATCCGGCTCTTGGGAACTGATAGAAAACGTTTCTAAATATTATTGCAACAGGTATTATGGAAGCTATTAATAAATAAAAATCTGACGCTCCAGGTTGAGCTTAACAGATCAATATATTTTGGGCTAAAGTCCTGGTTTGAAGAAGTTGCTTACTTCTTATTGGTATTGAAATTGATAGAAGGTGGTTATCCTAAGGTTGTTTTATGAGGAATTTAGAAATGGTCATAATTTAACAGGGAGGAAGTAGCTCAGATTGATTATATAGCTATCCTTTCTAATTTTTATAACATACATTTACAAATTTTTAGTATTTGTTATTTTGGTAGATTTTCCTGTACCTTAGGCTTTGCTAATCATCTGAAGGATGATACAATCAACCTATCATTAGGCTCCACCCCAGAATCCTATTTAGTTAGTTTGTTTTAGGGTTTAGTAATTTACATTTTGTAATTTAATGGAGATTCTGTGCATCTAGGGCTCATTCTCAAGAGGAGCACTACTTTGTCTTACAACACTTTCTTCTTTGTGACACATTTCCCCTTCATTCCATTTAAAGACTTGTCTCAAACCTTTCTATTACAGTTGACATGAGTTCAAATATTGTACTTTAAGACTTTAAGAAAACAACTTGCCAGGTTCCTAGCAAAGATGTAACAAACTTAATATTTAAGTGTTAACTGACAGGTCAAATCAAATCAAAACAATAAAGACTGTAATCACCAAACCACAATATTTGAATAGGTTCTTTCCACTCATGATTAATTTTAGAAAAGACAGTTTTGATAATTCATTTTACTATAGTTCTAAACAAATCTTTGAAAGGTGAAATATGACTGCAGAATTACTGTGCTACATATATATCTTAAGGAATACCAATAGTGATTTAATAACCACTTACATTATGATTAAACGCAAACATGCTATATGCAGACCAATGGGATTTGAAGCCATATTTTACATTTAGCTGAAGGCCCACATGGCCTGTAATTAGAATCTCTTGGCCTGAACTTTTAGCATTTGGTACTCTGTATCATTATTTTAAGCTCTATGACCCAGATTTCTGTTTTAACAGCCATTTAATGTCTATTTTATATCTATTTTATTTGTTATTTTATGTCTACTTCAAATTTAAACTATTGTAAACTTTAAACCTTAAAACAGTCTTGAAGCTTACAAGCTGCAAAAGTCTAAGAGCTCTCCTAAAAAACATTTTTTGCCACATAGTTACAAATAGTTGATTATCTTAAAACTAGGGATAGCCTATTTTATAGCTAGCTATGAAAATTATAGGAACATAGGTAAACAGAATGTCTACTTTCATGGCTTTAATAAGACTGGTCTTTGACTGGTCATTTCCATGCTAAATGTGATCAAAGAAATGATCTTTCTCACTAATAAGGAACAATTCCAGAAATCACTGGTGTACAAAAGAGCATCAGTATTACTACATATTAAAACTTAATGTATTGACTGGATCAAATTCTTAGGAGGAGGCTTAATAATCTGTGTTCTTAGTAGTCATGAATAATCTTATGCAGAACTACTGAAAAAGTAACTTACAGAATAGTGAGTTTCACAGAACAAAAGTAAATTGCTGTTCAACAGCTGAGGGCAATAGAGTTAGTAACCACTGACATGGTAGGAATAATTGTTTTTAAAAAGTCTTTTACATGAGTCTAACACAAAAGAGATTTCAAGAACTATTGCCCTAAAGAATAACAATAGATCAAATGATAAACAACAAGCTTAAGTAAGCCACTGCAACCTTGTTGTCACCCTAACACAAAGTTTAATACACAAGACTAAAGACTGCTTGTAACCAAGACTGTATAGTTTTAAATCCTAGCTCCATGCTTAGTAGTATCTCACCAGTTCTGTTTCCTTATTTATCTGAATATATTCAACAAACATGATATATTAAGAAGTAGTTTCAAAACACAGGTTATACAAGTAAAATATCTTAGGTGAGCATTGTGGCATTTATCTGTAATCCCTGTACTTGAAAGGTGAAAAAGATCAAGAGTACAAAATTCTTTGGGCTACATAGCAAGACTGAGGACAGCCTAGGTCACCTAGGATCCTATCCCAAAGAAATAAGAGAATAAGAATTTAAACAGCAAAAATTCATTTCTTTGTAATGGGAAGAATAGCACTAGAAGCAAAAAAGGAGTCACTGACTACGGAACACAGTTTAGCTCCCATGTAAAGGGCTTAATTATGTTCCATGCCTAAATTGTACAGTACATCCTTTGAGAACCAAATATCAACTGCTACAAAGCACTCAATCACTCATCTTGTTTCCACCTAGCCCTTATGCTATTTTGCTCAGCTGAAACCTACGCTCAAGTTAAACAATGCTTGCTGCACCCAGCTTTGTTCACTCTCCTCAAATGTCCAAGAACAAAAACTAAGTTATAAAAATTAAAGAGTTCAACATACTGGACCACCCGTGAAGTCTAGGTAACGAACCGGAAACAAGTATCTCAAAACTGTCTTGATCCTTCTTGACACTCAATGACTATATTACAGAACTAAGAAAAGGCATCTTTCAGGGTTGGGGATTTAGCTCAGTGGTAGAGCGCTTGCCTAGCAGGTGCAAGGCCCTGGGTTCGGTCCCCAGCTCCGGGGGGGCATCTTTCTATTACCTGAAAAGATTCCCTATTTTTACGCTGCCTCCTCCTTTCTCTCAACAAAGTCTTCTGTTTTTCTTCTTCTTCTTCCTTTTCTAAAGCTCGGATGTGTTCCTCAAAGCATATTAATGCATCTTCTTTATCCATGTCTATAGTATTTTTTTAATAAAAAAAGAAATATTAATAAAGAAAGCAGTTTAGTTATTTGCATTAAACTCTACAAATTTCCAATTCAGTATAAAAACACTTGTATCTGAATTCAAACATAATTATATAATGACACAAGTTATGACTTCAGGTATCACAAAGGATAAATGGAGGAGGACATGTACAAGGTATAATGAACTACTAACAGAAGCAATGTCATGCTTGACCCCCATTTTTTAAAACATCTAAGTTCAAGAGTTCTGTATGCATTTGATTATATAGCAAAGGGTGAGATTTCATGGTCAACTCCCATTTGCATGCTGGGAGTAAGTATTGTGCATGCTGTCTTAGTCACTCAGAGTTTTTAAGTGCAGCTGCCTTGCTGTGTTCAGAAGACACCAATGATCTACAAATGACTGCCTTATTACATATTTCAAGAATTATCTCTAAAATCTAAATTGAAAAAATATAAATTTAAAATTCAATTAAAAGGAACCCATTTGAAAATAAAGCTCCCCCCACCCCAAAATGGACAAATCATTGTGTATAATTGAATTAGTGACTAAATAAAAAGTCAGAGTAATTCTGATTTCATACAAAAATTGACTAACTCTTTGTGACTGGAGGGCACTACTTGTCATTGTTCTTACTCTGTAACTCTTCATCCTCTGCGAACGTTGGATTATCCATCAGATACTGCTGGGCTTCAGACCAAGTGGTAGAGTATGTAACATTAGCCATATTGTCAAGTATGTTTTTTAAGGCTTCCCAATTTCTCTTTCGTAACTGCTTTGCTTGTTCCTACAACAAATGTTTGAATACCTTTTAACATTCAAACAAGATATCTGAATTGCAATTACTTAACATTATTTTATATTCTGATAAGCTTCAAATGTTTTATATAGTTCTGCAGTATCAACACTGTTTATTTTGTTACTGTTGTTTGTGACAGAGTCCTTACTTTTACTTTTTCCATCTGTCTTTGAAGTCAAAATCCAAAACTTTGTTTTTGTGTCTGTATTACCAATATGCAGTACAGATACATTTTACAATGAGGGTTACTGAAAGCAGTCATAGCATGTAAATACCAAAGTCCTCAATGTCATTCAATTCTATTTAAAGTTTTAGTAATATCCTTTAAAAATGGATGTAAAACAATTTAACAGTGATAAATATTCAGATAAATCAGCACCCACTATGATTTAAACAATAATTACCATCTTCGAAAAGAGGGAAAAAGATTGAGTTAACTCATTTTATCTTGAACATAGCTTCCAATGAGCAGATATGATATATAACATACACTATACAAATTAAGTCAAGAAATTCTGTTATAGTTTTATTCTTTTAAAGTAAAATCCTTAAAAATGTTGAAAATACTTATGATTTTAAGAGTACCTTTTCTTTCTTTGAAAGGAAGAACAAAACGTCTTCATAGATTTCAAGACGATCACGCTCTGATATTGCATTCCAAACTTCCATCTCCCCAAACATTTGCTCAGCTTTTCTAGTGATTATGAAATCAAATGTTACTTCCTTAATGCATCAGTACAATTTTAGATCATTTTTTTCAAAGGTAGTCAATGAACACTCTCCACTGTAAGTTTAAAAATCATTACTCAGGAAAATTCCATGACAGTCAATAAAAATATCAAGAGAAGAACAAAAGTCTCTATTTTCTCTTACTTTAAGGCACCTTCTGCAGACTTTAAAAACAGATATCAGCTAATGTGGTATGTTTATTCCCTAATTAATCCCTTAAGTGGGCCTTTATATGAACTCAATTAATGACTTATGGGAGTCCCTTATAGAGCTGCCCCATCCTCATTTACACTGCTATGTTCACTACCATTCATTTTGGATGACTGAGTAGGACAAAAAAAACAGGGGACTCGCTTTCCGCATCTTAAGAAACCTTACTTGTATCTGGTTGTGGAAGTCATTTTTTCATGATTTTCAAGAAAACGCTGAAAGGATTCCTTAGCTTCTTTGTATTTTGATCTTGCTTCTTCTTTTTCCTCCTTCTCTGTCTGGACTTTATAGGCATTAAATGCCTGCTTCTTCTCACTCAGCTTTGCTAAAGCACTACAAAATAATAAAATAATCATATAGGATTAAGCATAAAGGCTGGAGAAACAAATGTTAATGCTTTGGAAAAAAGTTTCATGCATATATTAAAAACATTTGTGTAATTTATTGAAGATATAAAATGATTCTAAAATGCAACTTCTAGTTTTAAAATGATTCTATGGTGCTCAGACTGCAGGACAAGTCTTTGGGGTTTTGGCTGTAGCATGCATAGAATACCTCTATGCCAACTACAAAGCTATGAACAACAACTCTTTATGCAGTTAGACTGTTGGACACAATTTTAAATGCCCTAAGATTAACGTAAAAAGAAAATGTATAAATTGTTGTATTACCTGTACCGAGGATCATTTATGATCATTTTCATAGCTTGCTCCCATGAAGCATTGGAGGGTACCCGCTGAAAATTATTTAAAGGAAAAATTAGTATTTCATACAAGAACACAGAGAGCAGTAGTATTACAGGAAGACAAGTATAATGCTCACTGTAAATATCAAGCACCTCCTTTTGCAGATTTTTTATAAAATCTAAAACCATTTTTAATGATACAATTTTGTGAAGAAAAAAACTCATGCTGAAATTTAACCATATTTTTCTCTATTAGTTCACCCACAAAATGATTAAGCTTTTTGAAAAAATCTTAAATATCAAGGCAAAAATATGCTTGTGAAATTAATACCTTGTTAAGTTTCACAAAAGTGTTTAATTAAAACACAACAAATTTAGTTTGCTTTCAGTTACAACAGTTCAAGTGATTAGTATTTTAAATAAAGGCGCTAAAGTGAATATTTATTAGGAAATTATTATATGTTACTTGAAAAGAATCTATGTAATACCTTTTCTTTCAATAATTCTTTAAATGCTTGCTTTGCCTCCTCCTTTGTATTCCAAGTATATGTTTTTTTTGCTGGTTGGCTCTCTTCCTCTTCTTTTTTAGGAGTAAAACTAGAGAGACAGAAATTTGAACATGCTATTCATAATTTCAGTAACTATTTTCTTAGAAAATCTCTGTATCAGCTGTTTGAAGCTGACCTAAAACTTGGTAATTTCAGAAGAAAGTTTCTTACATGAACCCTAAAATTACAACTGTCTGAGGCCAAAAACATAAAGTTTCAGAATTTCTGTAATGTCAGTTACCAGACCCTATGTAAAGGCCAAAAAATAACACAGAACTGCACTAAGCTGATTTACATCACTAGTCTACACGTTAATAAATGGTTTATCATACTTACGTTTCACACTTCACTTAACCCCTGATAATTTTTTATGTATATATAAAGACTACAAAGAATGTAGAGCAATAAGTGATTAATTAGCAAAATTCAAGTCTGATTAATTTTGCGAACATAGAATAGAATCCAACAATGCTAATTTATCCTTGTGTTGTTTTGGATATTAATATACTATGGCACAAGAGCCAATTAACTCTGTAACCTAGAACTCCAAATAAGTACTATTTGGAATACTGTGAAAAATACTGCTGAATAGTAATTTCAAACAGAATTAATTTAATACAGAATTATCAACTACTTGTTTGGGATCCCACACTAAATTTAGAAAATGCAGTTCAATATAAAAATGATGAACTTGACACTGCAATAGAAAATTACCTAAGAATGTAATATATGTAAACATATCACTCTTTAAGTGGCCTTACACAGAAATTAATTATAATTAGTAAGAAATTATGACTCATGAACTAATATTAAAATGCTGCCAAGAAAGAATACTTGTTAAAGTCATGAAAAATAAATTACTCTTGGCCTTCCACATTCATATAAATGATCGCAACAAGATAAAAAGTATAAAACATAATTGTGATGAATACAGAAATTTCTCATTATTCTTGAGGTAATTGTACCATGTAAGCTATATTGTATTATGTTCTAAAATAGATATGCACAAATTACATGTAATTATCATACCAAATTGCATAAAATATTTTGACCTTCTCAGTGTTTGTTAGTATTCAAAAAGCTCAAGCATAAAATGTAGAAGAATGATAACTCAAAAGCTTATATCATAAGATGCCATTGCTTGACGGATGAAGGACATTCATGTATGAAGAAAATGTCTGATATATATATATGCACATATATACACAAAATGCTTAAATATATATACTTAAATATATGTATAGCCAAGGTCAGTGAAGGAAAAGAAAATGTGACCTTTACTCTTAATTGTCTCCAAATATACCATCTCATTTCTTTTTAAATATCTCGATGTCAAAACATTACAGTTATTTGTAAAATTAACATAAGAGAAGAGAAGAAACATTTATAGGAAGTAGTAGAGAGATGGAGGTGGTGTGACTAACAGTAACTGGGTTATAGTGTTTGGTCAGATTAGCCTTCCATTTATACCTTGCATCCTATGGTAGAAAAACCCAATTATAAGTTTTGATTTTCTCACTGTATAAAGTGCCTTTTCTTATCTCAGGCAGTTTTCAAAAGCTGTTTGTATTTTTCAATTTATTTATAATAAGCTGAAAATCAAACACAACCAATAACTCAAAAAGAATGAAAACAAATTTAATTCTACTCTATTTGACAGAGCTTCTGATCTTCCAAGACTCATTTTTATGTTCAACAGCAATTGACAATATTTCTTGGTAGTGCTGAACTGAGTACATAAAACAAACAAACAAACAGACAAACAACCCCTTACCAAAAATAAACAAACCAGGGCACGATACCAAGCCTTTATTTAAAATACTGGAAGTTTGTAAACTGATTTTTTTCCTTTTTGCCTTGATTTTGATTTCATATAGTACATTAATAGATATAGCATGTATTCTTTTAAATTTGTGCCTCACCCTATACTCAGTGCTAATCAAGGTAAGATTACAACTTGAACTTTGAAGGTAAGATTTACTTTCAAACGTTTGGTGGCATGGCACCTTTTGAAATAGATCAATATTAGATAACTTAGGTTTTTACTGAAACATTTAATGGTCACTGACTACATCAACAAGGTCTTATATTTTAAGTCAGTTATTTATTTGCAGAAGTCTGAGTTACTAAACTTACTCGGTTACAGTTTCTTGTTTAGGTGGTTCCTCTCCAGTGTTACTGGATATATCACCACTTAGGTCTTGAAGAGCTGTAGTATTAGCAAGCTGTGCTTGCTCCTCAGCTGATGCAGTCACTGTATTCTCATTATCAACAGCAGTAGCAACAATGGAAGTAACTTCAGGTTCAGGAGCAACTGGAACACTTCCCACAGTATTAGTAGGTGTGGTGGAAGTATTGGCATTAGCTGCTGCTGCAGCGGCTGCAGCAGCTGCGACAACAGCAGCTGCTGCTTCTGCAGCAGCCATGGTGCTCATAGTGGTAGGAATTTCTGTCGTAGGAACTGGGGCTGTTGATGTTGTAGTACATTCTTCTTGCTTGCTATACATCGAAAGAGAGAGGGAATAGAAAAGGGGAAGGGAAAAGAGAGAGGGGGAAGAACCAGTCATTTTAATACTATACACAGTAATGCTAAATAAAGTCAATTAAAAAGTCGTAACACTAATGGAACAAAGGGCTAAACAAATCATTGACAGTAAACTAGAAAGGCACCCCAAAAGACCACAGAATAAGACTACATTAAATGTGTGTTTGCTTTAGAGAATATCTAGCTATATCGCCTAGGCTGGGTTCAGATTCATGAGGCTCAGGCAGTACTGTGTCCTTAGTCTCCTTGAGTAGAACTGAAGTACCACTGTGCATAAGTTACCACTTCCAACTTCTACCATTATTTTGCTTTCAGCAAACCTGTACACTAACATGATATAAATTGATATAAATGCTTTTATTTCCCAATGTCCAATTACTTCAATAAAAAAATAAATGTTCAATTACTTCAACCTGCTACTTTGAATAACATATTTGATATTTAGCAAAACTCATAAGAGCTGTAAAATCTATCTTTCAACAATTAAAGGGAAACTTGGTAGGCTGGGGGTATACAGCTCAGTAGTTGATTGCTAACATTTGCAAGGCTGTGGGTATATTCCTCAAGATGACAAAAGAAGGAATTTAGTTTTATAACAGAGAAATATAGTTAGTTCACTCATTCCAAAAATGAGAAACTTCTTAATTCACAAACAATGCATTCCGTATGAAAAGTACTTGTCTAGCAAAATATACACTTGAGCAAATATATTTCCTTCTTAACGCCCCAGCCCCCTATAAAACCTTCCAAAGGCATCAAACCATTATTCTAATCCTATTAACTAGCATTCATATCCTTTTAAAAAAGTAGATAACTAAACATGAATGCTATAGAAATGGCCAAATTGTAAATCATACTCATTTTCAAAATTGCTTACCTGCTTTCTTCTGCTTTGATCATGGCTATTAAAGAAAACAGAAAAGTTATCAAGTAGTTTCTTAAATATAGCCACTGAAAACAAACTCTAAAAGAAGAGGAAAGTACCATAATTTCATCATTTAATTTACCATCTGACAATAAAAACTTGCTTTAAAGAGCAAGTGCTTACTTTAGTTTCAAAGCCCCAATACAACAATGAAACTTTTTACAACAGCAATTTTGATTAGTTAGCAATCTTTTCCAAAGGCTACTGGCCATGTAATCACACTCTGAAAAGATTTATAATTTAGGAATACAAAAGTATTGTCTCCAGGGATGAGACTACTTTTTAAAAGACACTAAATTTAAATTGATATTGAACTCATGAAATTTCTGGCCCATTTTTCACATTAGCACTGATAACCAGATAAGCAGCTATGCAAACCAACCATTTGCAGTCATATCAGAAATGAGCTTGATACTCTGTTGAAGAGCAATTTGTGATTCTAGTGATAAAATAATTATAAGCTCCTACTCAGACAATTAAACAGAGATTTAAAGATTTAAATACTCAGTATTTGTTTGCACTCTAGGCTCAGATAAACTTTAATTTGATGGTAAAACACGTTCTTTAACTTTGTATCCCTAGAGAATGAGGGGCTCCATGTATGTAACAACATTTTAACAACTATGACTCTATAAGGAAAATATTTCTGAAAATCTATTTTAAGATGGAAAAATATCCACATAAAAAGTAATCATAACTAATATGATATAAAGTTCTGCCACTTTCCTATAACCTTTACCTAGCTGATCTCATCAATTTAATAAAGGATTCTATTTCAAGAAGAGTAAAGTAATCACATTACAGAGTGTTATTTTATGGCCTGAGTTTTGTAAATTTTGAATGGTAATGAGTAATCTTTCTTTCTATAAAATATATAACTATATAATTTATATATTCATTTAACTTTCAGAAAAAAATACTGTTTCATGATACTAAACCAAAGTCAGTATTAAGTGTAAGCAGATATGTTGACAAAATAACTGTCTTAAGATCAACTTCAGATCAACTTACTATCATGATTAAGCTTAATCACATGTCCCCTGCATGCACCAACATTCTGAGGGATACTAAAAGTTTGTATGTAAACCTGTTCAACGTCCATGTTTATTTAAAATACCAAGACAAAATTTTAAACACTTTAAGCTCATTTATAATATAACTTTTATACAGAAGTAATTGTTTGAATTAATGTCTTTCACTGCAGATTTATCCATTCATGGTTAGTGAAAATTAGTGACATACTCTAAATGTTAAATATAACAGAAAATGAATTATCAAAGCAGCTCACCATGCAGGTTTGATTTTGTAATAAGACCTCCAGCAACAATGGTATTCTGGTATCCTAGTTTCAGTGGAATCAAATCAAATAAAAGTCTATTTAAAATCTATAGAACTGAGATCTAAAGCAACAAGAAAATAAGAGCCCACAAAAATGTTACATCGTTTAAAATGTGCACACAATTTAACTGTTTATCTTTTTTTAAAGAATAAGGCCTTAGTTTGAATAACCCTATTCAGGGAGGACTATTTTCAGGTGACAGGTATATATAGAACAACTTCCCAGTAGAATAGTTTTCCCATCTTACCTTCAAGATCTTCAAGTTCCTTAGGTTTGGCCCAGCGGGACTCTTTTGTTTGAGAATTATAGTAATAAGGCTTCCCAGAATCAGATTTGTACTCTTTCCATGGGCATTTAGACAATAGTTGCTAAAGAAGGGAAAACACTCTCAGCAAATAATAACATGCTCAACATTGCTGACAATTCACACTTGTTTTCACTAGACATTGTCTACCCACGTAACTCAATATACATTCATAGCATGAAAGAGGAACACTCCTCCATTGTTGGTGGGATTGCAAACTGGTACAACCACTCCTGAAAATCAGTCTGGAGGTTCCTCAGAAAATTGGACATTGCACTACCTGAGGACCCAGCTATACCTCTCCTGGGCATATACCCAAATGATGCCCCAACATACAACAAGGACACATGCTCCACTATGTTCATAGCAGCCTTATTTATAATAGCCAGAAGCTGGAAAGAACCCAGATGTCCCTCAACTGAGGAATGAATACAGAAAATGTGGTACATCTACACAATGGAATACTACTCAGCTATCAAAAACAATGACTTCATGAAACTTACAGGCAAATGGATAGAACTAGAAAATATTATCCTGAGTGAGGTAACCCAATCACAGCAAACCACACATGGTATGCACTCATTGATTAAGTGGATATTAGCCCAAAAGCTTGAATTACCATAGATACAATCCACAGACCACATGAAGCTCAAGAAGGATGACCAGTGAGGATGTTTCAGTCCATCTTAAATGGGGGAACAAAAATATCCATAAGAGGGGATATGGAGACAAAGTTTGGAGCAGAGACTGAAAGGAATGGCCATTCAGATCCTGCTCCACCTGGGTATATAGCCCATATATGTACAGCCACCAAAACTAGGTAATATTGATGAAGTCAAGAAGTGCATGCTGACAGGAGCTGGATATAGCTATCTCCTGAGAGAGGCTCAGCCAGAGCATGTCAAATATAGAGGTGAACTGAGAATGGGGTCCCCGTTGGAGGAGTTAGAGAAAGGATTGAAGGAGCTGAAGGGTTTTCCAACCCCATAAGAACAGCAATACCAACCAACCAGAGCTCCCAAAGACTAAACCACCATCCAAAGAGTACACATGGACTGATCCATGGCTCCCACTGATATGTAGCAGAGGATGGCCTTGTTGGGCACCAATGGGAGGAGAAGCCCTTGGTCCTGCCAAGGCTGGAACCCCCAGTACAGGGGAATGTCAAGGGGGATGGAAGGGAGGTTGGTTGGGGAGGGCGAACACCCTTATAGAAGAAGGGAAGAGGGGTGGGAGAGGGGGCTTATGTCCGGGAAACCAGGAAAGGGAATGACATTTGAAATGTAATTAAAAAAAAATAAGAGTTGTTGACTATTGAATAAATCATTTAACTTTTGAAAGGAAAATAATTTGTTAGAAATAATATACTTAAGAAGTGCAGGGATGCTTCCTCAAAGTTAGGCATCTACCTGAATTTTAACTGTGTGTACACCCCCTCTTATGTTCACCATAGGTAAAAACCACCACCCATAATTAGTAAATGGAATATTCATATATTAGTACAAATAGACAAACAGAAAGTTTGGGGAGAGGTGAAATCTGACTCATCCATCCTAATGTTTTAGTTTCAAATTAATTTGCTATAAGCCCGAAAGTGTGTGTATATGAATGAGAAATAAATGTTATCTATTAACCTTCCTTCTCAAACACTATCTTCATATTAGATACAGGGGTAATACAATGTGTGGAAAATACATTTATTTACTGTCTTGAGTACTTTAGTTAAGGAAAATGAAAACGGAATACCACTGGCTAGGTGAAACATTCTTCAGTGAAAAAGATCACCTCTTTCTGAGCATGACTATTAAAAAATGCAATATTGCTTAATTTATTGTTTCACTCTTAATTTTGTCACATTTATCTATTTTGAATGTCGAAGTGTATAACACAAAATAATACCCTTTCAGAGGTATGTCTACAAAGAGAAAATATTCTAAGACAAGAAAGTATTTTGTAGGTTATTTAATTTCATTATATCAAACTCCATGGTTAACTGGAACTGCTAACATGTTTTTTAAAATCATACAGGTCATACTATATTGAAGAAAACTGCTTTACCCTTCAACTTACTCTTGACAACTTTGAATATAGGATGATAATAAAAAAAAGTATGTCCATATAGGAGAACAAATTTTACTCTTGCTGACTATTCTAACTACAGTAAACCTCTTCACCCAATGTCTTAACTAAATAGAGACACAGAAGAACTGCTCTTTGGAGCTTAATATAAATTCTAAGAAATATACCCAAGCTAATTAACAGTTCTGATTCCTAGTGTTCAAACATTTACCTCAGCAGGTGTTTTAAGATCATCTGGCTTTTCCCAGGTAGACTGTTTTGTTTCAGTATTATAGTAATAAGTCCTTCCATCAGGTGATTTATGTTCTGTCCACATTGATTTCTACAGGGAAAAAAAATTATTGACATGTAAATTATTCAGCAGTGATTATCTGTGGGGTAGAAAGCATATAGAACACCAAATTTAAGTATAAAATGACTATTTTAACAGTTCAAGTCACACAGAATAATCTGTCAACAGAAGTAGAAAATGAATTGGAAAAGAGAACATTTAAAAGGTAGAATCAATTAATTATTTAGAATGGTCATGACCACTGTCAGAACAACAATAACTTTTACCCTTTCCACAAGATAATCCTCCAGCAATATAAATCTCCTCCAGTGGATAAAATATACAAACTAAATATAGACATAATGTAGGGTATAAATCATACATTTATATAGTCTAATTCCAAAGAATACAACCGCCCCCCACCTCAAAAACAAAACAAAACTAAAAAAACCCTGTAAGTACTTGGACAAAGTTGTAACTTGGTCCCCTAAAAGAAGACAGTGAAACTGGAAAAATAAAAATGGTTTATTGCGGGGAAACCAGAAGAGACTGCTCTCTGCACACACATCTCAGACGCCAGAGGAAAAAGCCAAAGACCATCTGGAACCCTGGTGCACTGAAGCTCCCGGAAGGGGCGGCACAGGTCTTCCTGGTTGCTGCCGCTGCAGAGAGCCCGTGGGCAGCACCCCACGAGTGAACTTGAGCCTCGGGACCACAGGTAAGACCAAATTTTCTGCTGCAAGAAAGCTGCCTGGTGAACTCAAGACACAGGCCCACAGGAACAGCTGAAGACCTGTAGAGAGGAAAAACTACACGCCCGAAAGCAGAACACTCTGTCCCCATAACTGACTGAAAGAGAGGAAAACAGGTCTACAGCACTCCTGACACACAGGCTTATAGGACAGTCTAGCCACTGTCAGAAATAGCAGAACAAAGTAACACTAGAGATAATCTGATAGCGAGAGGCAAGCGCAGGAACCCAAGCAACAGAAACCAAGACTACATGGCACCATAGGAGCCCAATTCTCCCATCAAAACAAACATGGAATATCCAAACACACCAGAAAAGCAAGATCTAGTTTCAAAATCATTTTTGATCATGATGCTGGAGGACTTCAAGAAAGACATGAAGAACTCCCTTAGAGAACAAGTAGAAGCCTACAGAGAGGAATCGCAAAAATGCCTGAAAGAATTCCAGGAAAACATAAATAAACAAGTAGAAGCCCATAGAGAGGAGACACAAAAATCCCTGAAAGAATTCCAGGAAAACATAAATAAACAAGTAGAAGCCCACAGAGAGGAGACACAAAAATCCCTGAAAGAATTCCAGGAAAACACAATCAAACAGTTGAAGGAATTAAAAATGGAAATAGAAGCAATCAAGAAAGAACACATGGAAACAACCCTGGATATAGAAAACCAAAAGAAGAGACAAGGAGCTGTAGATACGAGCTTCACCAACAGAATACAAGAGAGATGGAAGAGAGAATCTCAGGAGCAGAAGATTCCATAGAAATCATTGACTCAACTGTCAAAGATAATGTAAAGTGGAAAAAGCTACTGGTCCAAAACATACAGGAAATCCAGGACTCAATGAGTGTAGGGAGCGGCTAAAGATGGCGCCGACATCTGGTGGTCGTTTGTGGTAAACACCTACAGCACATGTGTTGGCAGACCCCCAGCACCTACAAGGCCAGGGTGATATTCATGCTAAATAGGTTATTTCATGCTCCACCAATCCCTAGAGGACAAATTTACAGCCACAGCCTGTCTTGTATATAAGGCAAGTGCCTTTGTTCCTTGGGGTCCCCGTATCATCAATAAGGTGCTCCTACAATAAAGGCTGATTGAGAAGGATCCAACAGTGTTGCGTCTTCCTTGCCGGTCGAGGTGGGCGCGACAAATGAGAAGATCAAACCTAAGGATAATAGGTATAGAAGAGAGTGAAGACTCCCAGCTCAAAGGACCAGTAAATATCTTCAACAAAATCATAGAAGAAAACTTCCCTAACCTAAAAAATGAGATACCCATAGACATACAAGAAGCCTACAGAACTCCAAATAGATTGGACCAGAAAAGAAACACCTCCCGTCACATAATTGTCAAAACACCAAATGCACAAAATAAAGAAAGAATATTAAAAGCAGTAAGGGAAAAAGGTCAAGTAACATATAAAGGCAGACCTATCAGAATCACACCAGACTTCTCGCCAGAAACTATGAAGGCCAGAAGATCCTGGACTGATGTCATACAGACCCTAAGAGAACACAAATGCCAGCCCAGGTTACTGTATCCAGCAAAACTCTCAATTAACATTGATGGAGAAACCAAGATATTTCATGACAAAACCAAATTTACACAATATCTTTCTACAAATCCAGCACTACAAAGGATAATAAATGGTAAAGCCCAACATAAGGAGGAAAGCTATACCCTAGAAGAAGCAAGAAACTAATCGTCTTGGCAACAAAACAAAGAGAATGAAAGCACACAAACATAACCTCACATCCAAATATGAATATAACGGGAAGCAATAATCACTATTCCTTAATATCTCTCAATATCAATGGCCTCAACTCCCCAATAAAAAGACATAGATTAACAAACTGGATACGCAACGAGGACCCTGCATTCTGCTGCCTACAGGAAACACACCTCAGAGACAAAGACAGACACTACCTCAGAGTGAAAGGCTGGAAAACAACTTTCCAAGCAAATGGTCAGAAGAAGCAAGCTGGAGTAGCCATTCTAATATCAAATAAAATCAATTTCCAACTAAAAGTCATCAAAAAAGATAAGGAAGGACACTTCATATTCATCAAAGGAAAAATCCACCAAGATGAACTCTCAATCCTAAATATCTATGCCCCAAATACAAGGGCACCTACATACGTAAAAGAAACCTTACTAAAGCTCAAAACACACATTGCACCTCACACAATAATAGTGGGAGATTTCAACACCCCACTCTCATCAATGGACAGATCATGGAAACAGAAATTAAACAGTGATGTCGACAGACTAAGAGAAGTCATGAGCCAAATGGACTTAACGGATATTTATAGAACATTCTATCCTAAAGCAAAAGGATATACCTTCTTCTCAGCTCCTCATGGTACTTTCTCCAAAATTGACCATATAATTGGTCAAAAAACGGGCCTCAACAGGTACAGAAAGATAGAAATAATCCCATGCGTGCTATGGGACCACCACGGCCTAAAAACTGGTCTTCAATAACAATAAGGGAAGAATGCCCACATATACGTGGAAATTGAACAATGTTCTACTCAATGATAACCTGGTCAAGGAAGAAATAAAGAAAGAAATTAAAAACTTTTTAGAATTTAATGAAAATGAAGGTACAACATACCCAAACTTATGGGACACAATGAAAGCTGTGCTAAGAGGAAAACTCATAGCGCTGAGTGCCTGCAGAAAGAAACAGGAAAGAGCATATGTCAGCAGCTTGACAGCACACCTAAAAGCTCTGGAGCAAAAAGAAGCAAATACACCCAGGAGGAGTAGAAGGCAGGAAATAATCAAACTCAGAGCTGAAATCAACCAAGTAGAAACAAAAAGGACCATAGAAAGAATCAACAGAACCAAAAGTTGGTTCTTTGAGAAAATCAACAAGATAGATAAACCCTTAGCCAGACTAACGAGAGGACACAGAGAGTGCGTCCAAATTAACAAAATCAGAAATGAGAAGGGAGACATAACTACAGATTCAGAGGAAATTCAAAAAATCATCAGATCTTACTATAAAAACCTATATTCAACAAAACTTGAAAATCATCAGGAAATGGACAATTTCCTAGACAGATACCAGGTATCGAAGTTAAATCAGGAACAGATAAACCAGTTAAACAACCCCATAACTCCTAAGGAAATAGAAGCAGTCATTAAAGGTCTCCCAACCAAAAAGAGCCCAGGTCCAGACGGGTTTAGTGCAGAATTCTATCAAACCTTCATAGAAGACCTCATACCAATATTATCCAAACTATTCCACAAAATTGAAACAGATGGAGCCCTACCGAATTCCTTCTACGAAGCCACAATTACTCTTATACCTAAACCACGCAAAGACACAACAAAGAAAGAGAACTTCAGACCAATTTCCCTTATGAATATCGACGCAAAAATACTCAATAAAATTCTGGCAAACCGAATTCAAGAGCACATCAAAACAATCATCCATCATGATCAAGTAGGCTTCATCCCAGGCATGCAGGGATGGTTTAATATAAGGAAAACCATCAACGTGATCCATTATATAAACAAACTGAAAGAACAGAACCACATGATCATTTCATTAGATGCTGAGAAAGCATTTGACAAAATTCAACACCCCTTCATGATAAAAGTCCTGGAAAGAATAGGAATTCAAGGCCCATACCTAAACATAGTAAAAGCCATATACAGCAAACCAGTTGCTAACATTAAACTAAATGGAGAGAAACTTGAAGCAATCCCACTAAAATCAGGGACTAGACAAGGCTGCCCACTCTCTACCTACTTATTCAATATAGTTCTTGAAGTTCTAGCCAGAGCAATCAGACAACAAAAGGAGATCAAGGGGATACAGATCGGAAAAGAAGAGGTCAAAATATCACTATTTGCAGATGACATGATAGTATATTTAAGTGATCCCAAAAGTTCCACCAGAGAACTACTAAAGCTGATAAACAACTTCAGCAAAGTGGCTGGGTATAAAATTAACTCAAATAAATCAGTTGCCTTCCTCTATACAAAAGAGAAACAAGCCGAGGAAGAAATTAGGGAAACGACACCCTTCATAATAGACCCAAATAATATAAAGTACCTCGGTGTGACTTTAACCAAGCAAGTAAAAGATCTGTACAATAAGAACTTCAAGACACTGAGGAAAGAAATTGAAGAAGACCTCAGAAGATGGAAAGATCTCCCATGCTCATGGATTGGCAGGATTAATATAGTAAAAATGGCCATTTTACCAAAAGCGATCTACAGATTCAATGCAATCCCCATCAAAATACCAATCCAATTCTTCAAAGAGTTAGACAGAACAATTTGCAAATTCATCTGGAATAACAAAAAACCCAGGATAGCTAAAGCTATCCTCAACAATAAAAGGACTTCAGGGGGAATCACTATCCCTGAACTCAAGCAGTATTACAGAGCAATAGTGATAAAAACTGCATGGTATTGGTACAGAGACAGACAGATAGACCAATGGAATAGAATTGAAGACCCAGAAATGAACCCACACACCTATGGTCACTTGATTTTTGACAAAGGAGCCAAAACCATCCAATGGAAAAAAGATAGCATTTTCAGCAAATGGTGCTGGTTCAACTGGAGGACAACATGCAGAAGAATGCAGATCGATCCATGCTTATCACCCTGTACAAAGCTTAAGTCCAAGTGGATCAAGGACCTCCACATCAAACCAGACACACTCAAACTAATAGAAGAAAAACTAGGGAAGCATCTGGAACACATGGGCACTGGAAAAAATTTCCTGAACAAAACACCAATGGCTTATGCTCTAAGATCAAGAATCGACAAATGGGATCTCATAAAACTGCAAAGCTTCTGTAAGGCAAAGGACACTGTGGTTAGGACAAAACGGCAACCAACAGATTGGGAAAAGATCTTTACCAATCCTACAACAGATAGAGGCCTTATATCCAAAATATACAAAGAACTCAAGAAGTTAGACCGCAGGGAGACAAATAACCCTATTAAAAAATGGGGTTCAGAGCTAAACAAAGAATTCACAGCTGAGGAATGCCGAATGGCTGAGAAACACCTAAAGAAATGTTCAACATCTTTAGTCATAAGGGAAATGCAAATCAAAACAACCCTGAGATTTCACCTCACACCAGTGAGAATGGCTAAGATCAAAAACTCAGGTGACAGCAGATGCTGGCGAGGATGTGGAGAAAGAGGAACACTCCTCCATTGTTGGTGGGATTGCAGACTGGTACAACTATTCTGGAAATCAGTCTGGAGGTTCCTCAGAAAATTGGACATTGAACTGCCTGAGGATCCAGCTATACCTCTCTTGGGCATATACCCAAAAGATGCCTCAACATATAAAAGAGACACGTGCTCCACTATGTTCATCGCAGCCTTATTTATAATAGCCAGAAGCTGGAAAGAACCCAGATGCCCTTCAACAGAGGAATGGATACAGAAAATGTGGTACATCTACACAATGGAATATTACTCAGCTATCAAAAACAACGACTTTATGAAATTCGTAGGCAAATGGTTGGAACTGGAAAATATCATCCTGAGTGAGCTAACCCAATCACAGAAAGACATACATGGTATGCACTCATTGATAAGTGGCTATTAGCCCAAATGCTTGAATTACCCTAGATCCCTAGAACAAACGAAACTCAAGATGGATGATCAAAATGTGAATGCTTCACTCCTTCTTTAAATGAGGAAAAAGAATACCCTTGGCAGGGAAGGGAGAGGCAAAGACTAAAACAGAGACTGAAGGAACACCCATTCAGAGCCTGCCCCACATGTGGCCCATACATATACAGCCACCCAATTAGACAAGATGGATGATGCAAAGAAGTGCAGACCGACAGGAGCCAGATGTAGAGCGCTCCTGAGAGACACAGCCAGAATACAGCAAATACAGAGGCGAATGCCAGCAGCAAACCACTGAACTGAGAATAGGTCCCCCGTTGAAGGAATCAGAGAAAGAACTGGAAGAGCTTGAAGGGGCTCGAGACCCCAAAAGTACAACAATGTCAAGCAACCAGAGCTTCCAGGGACTAAGCCACTACCTAAAGACTATACATGGAGTGACCCTGGATTCTGACCCCATAGGTAGCAATGAATATCCTAGTAAGAGCACCAGTGGAAGGGGAAGCCCTGGGTCCTGCTAAGACTGAACCCCCAATGAACTAGACTATGGGGGGAGGGCGGCAATGGGGGGAGGGTTGGGAGGGGAACACCCATAAGGAAGGGGAGGGGGGAGGGGGATGTTTGCCCGGAAACTGGGAAAGGGAATAACACTTGAAATGTATATAAGAAATACTCAAGTTAATAAAAAAAAAATGGTTTATTGCAAAAACCACCAGCAAGATAACGTGGGGGCGGGGGAAAACTGAATCCAAATATTTCAAGCCCAAAAAGTGAGATTTTCATGTGAAACTAAATGTAAATGACTCTTAATCAGGGATCTAATAACAGAACAACTTAATTGTCTACTAGAACTTGAGAAAGAAGCCTCAGCCACGTGTCATTTGACTTACAAGTTGATCTTTTCTTGGCATGAGCTTTTCACATGGTACAAATTTAACCATGGTTAATGAAGGGCTACCGAGATGATCTACATGCTACTTTTCAAAATTTAAGGTTACTATATATAACAATGAGTATTAAAAAAAAAAAAAAAAACCAAATGGTATCACTTGCTTATTCAATACTAAGATTTTATTTTAAACTTATTGACAAACTTATTAGGAGTTATTTTTATTACTATGTGCTTGCATAAAAAAAGAAATCAAATTATAATATTCCTTAAATTTCCTAACAGTAAGGCCACTATTTTTTCTCTGAAAACTATAATATTCTTATTTATACCTATTTGCCAACTGTAACTTTCCACAGGAAATAATTCCTATGAATAAATGAGATTGCATATACCATGTTTTTTATGGGAACATTGTACTTGGGAATGGAAATAAAAATCATTTGGTTAATAATTCAGTTAAATGTATCACAGTCCACATTACATAATAGTGTGCAGTCACTAGGGGAAAAAAAAGTTCAGTTGAAACAAATACCATGGATGCTAAGCTACAAAAACAAAATGCAAAGGCATGTATCGAACATTGCATTTTACAGAACACAGGCCAAGAGAACATTAGGTATAAATGTAAAAAACACTCACACTTGTGTATTACATGCCTTCAAAGGCTCCATTTACACATAGGAAGCAGTTAGAATATGCCAGTCATATATGCTCGTGCAATTGTTTGTAACATGGATGTAATGTGATTGTGGTGGTAAATACAGATGTAAATATATACAAAGATAAAGATGAATTTAAATATGACTATAACAAAAACAGATACGTGAAGTCCAAGGTGGTAGCACGGGTTATTCTGGGCAGAAAAGACAACATGTGAAAGACTATTGGAGGAGTGGATGATTACTCTAAATGTATTGACACTTAACTAAGATGTATGCTAGACTTATGTATGCATTAATTTATATTTATAAAATATATATTAAAAATTACACACCAGATAAGGCACTGTTGCATCAGTTGCTCAGTTATAGTATCATCCACTAGAGCTTCAGTAACAGTGGTGATAAAATGGACAATGTTAAGTGAGGAGTAAGCCTAGTCACCTGCATGTTACCATGGAGAGTGAGAGCCCAGGAACTACCCATTTCTTGGCCTTCAAAGACACAAATTTGTGTTTTGAAGCTAAGTCCAGTGGCTTGATCAGTGTTAAAAAAGCTTCCTATCTCTCAAAGGTTAGTTTACTGCTGGGTAGGTTCTGACAGTGCTCAGATCTGCAGGTAAAATGTCTAGTTGTCTCTATTCACACTTTCAAGTATAGGAATTTTTTTTTTTTCTATTAGGAGACAATTGGGTGTCATCACCAAATATGCTGTCTCTGCAGCCAAGTGGGATCCTGCCGGCCCACCAGCTACAATGCTCTTTGGAGATAGTGCCAAAGTCTGAAAAGGCAAGTTTTTTTTTTTTCTCTTTTCTTTTTTCTCCTTTTTCTTTTTTTCGGAGCTGGGGACCGAACCCAGGGCCTTGCGCTTCTAGCAAGCGCTCTACCACTGAGCTAAATCCCCAACCCCGAAAAGGCAAGTTTTAAGAGTACATGAAACCTTGCCACTGTTAGCATTACTTGACAACTCTAGTCCTTGGCCCACATACCAACTGAAAGAAAGGACACCTTAATCCAGAAGTCCTGTTCTCCCCTCAGAACTGGAGGATTCCAATATTAATGGGCAGGAAGAATTAGCTCTGATTCTTTGTGGTTTTGTTCTATTTTTTTTGTAACATACTTTTTAGTTATGAGACTGACGGGATATATAGGATCTGCATAGGTTCAAACCAGATGAAATCTCAGCATGAAGGAAAGACTTGAACACCCCCAAACAATAATCTATTTGCAATGCTATCTGCTAGTAAAGGGAATAATCTGTCTTCTTAAATGGTGTGTTCTGAGTGTGACAATGAGCACCACCTTCCAGTGAAGAGGGGTTTTGTTTTTTGGAGGGTGTAATTTTTTTCTTCTTTTTTGTTTAAGAAAACAGGAACTGCCAAGTTAGTAGTAGCACATGCCTTTAATTCCAGCACTCAGGAGGCGGTTTGCAGCCAACCTTATCAATAGAGCTAGTTCTATGACAGCCAAGGACTATACAATGCAATATGACACTTCAAATTTTTTGACTTTTCAATTCCTAAATCCAATAATTGAAGTGTTAAAGACTCAATACTAAATTTTAAAATGCTCAATGTACCTCACAGGACCTTACACCCATCATCCTAGTAGGTGGGAGAGGAAAAGGGATCATACCAGATTTACAAAGTAAGGTCTAGGCTATTGGAGGTTACACCCAAAGTAAGATTAATCGATGACCTTAAAGAGAATTAAAAGAAACAGAAAAAGTTATGCAATAACTCCTGAGAATGTTAACAAAAAGATTCTCTTAAATAAAACAAAAGGGGGTTGGGGATTTAGCTCAGTGGTAGAGCGCTTGCCTAGGAAGCGCAAGGCCCTGGGTTCGGTCCCCAGCTCCGAAAAAAAAAAAAAAAAAAAAAAAAGATAAGTGGAAATCTTGGACAGACAAGTCAATAGAAAGCCACACCAGGCTGAAAAAAGGACTATCAGGGAGTAAAGACAAAGCTCAAAAACTAATACAGACAGACAGACATCAATAAACAAGCAACAGCAAAAATCAGGAGAATTGTTACAATATTCAAGATCTAAGACACCAAAACTAGCAATCTGTCATACAGAAGACTGAGCCAACTTACAGACAGTCATAGAAAATTATCCAATGAACTTATAATTTAGGTAAAAACTAAATTTAGGTAAATTAACTAAATACCCAAATTAGCTTACTTATGGTCTTTGTTTTGATAAGTCTTATACATTTAAAATATATTACTTTCTTGAAGATTTTTTCAAGGTAACTTGAATCTAATTTTCACAATATTTCTTAAGTTCCACTAGATTTCAATGTCATTTAGGTAATTTAGGTAAAAATTTATGTAATTTAGGTATAAAAAATGGATATACAAAGACAAGAATTATTTAGAACTCACCAATTATCACAAAACAAGCTGCCAGTTAAAATGCCAACATTATAAACAAAGAAAATATTTAACAAGTGGGAAGAAAGAAATCCACAAAAACAAAACCATCTAAATAACAGGAGACCCAGAATAAACTGAACAAACAAAACAAAACAAAACAAAACAAAACAATACCTATATTCTAAATGCATGAAAGAATAAGCCCTGTGATCTCAGGACACAACCTGAGGGTTTTGGAAAACCAGTAAAACAAACCTGTAATTTGCATAAAGAAATAAAGAAGAGGTTAAAAATGCAGAACTAATGCTACAGCATATCAATGAACTAAATAGCTGAACCTTTAGAGAGTGAAAATACAAAGAAGGGAAAAATACTCAAGTAAGAATTAGGAGTAAAATGGGAAGTTATAATAAATAACACTGAAATCTAGTGGAACACTAGGGAATATTGTAAAATTTAGATTCAAATTACCTTGAAAAAATCTTCAAGAAATAAATATATTTTAAATGCGTAAGACTTATCAAAACGAAGACCATAACTAAGTTAAATATATCAATAATAGGAAAAGCCCATGATCAAATAAATGAGTGGATTTCACAGCTGATTCTACCAGGCCCTTAAAGTACTAATACCAATGCTCCTCAAACTTTTCCACAAAGGAGAGAAGGGTTTCCAAAGTTATCTTATAAAGCCAGTATTGCTCCAATTACAAAATAATATAAAGGCAAAACATAAAAGAATACAAGACACCAATTTACTCTTAACATAAATGCAAAATGCTTAGATTCAAGCCAATTATTAGATTAGTTAAGAGAAATGAATGTTTTTGCTTTGTTGAAATTTAGCACTGGATGATGAAATATATTCTTTTCTAAAAGCTTTAATATGAAGAACTTGGACATCAAAATTAACCAGACCCAAAGTCTACCCACTTCAATGAACTTCTACAGTTACAATAGGCAATGTGGAGATGCACACTGGATTTTATACTTTTAACATCAAGATTTTAATACACATATCTATCCCCCTAATCCAAGATGTCAAAATTAGAAAAAAATAATTCACTTCGTCTTTTTCAGTAACTTGCATTCAGTTGTTCCTTGTCCCTCAACTGATCTTTCTTGCTTTATTTTATGATATTCTGTACTCACACATATATGCTTGCATATATACATATCTATGTAAATTATTGGCTATGTTTGATGAGGTCAAGAGTGGTTTTGTTCTGAGATTCTGTAATCTCATTTAATATTATATTCTAAATCCATCTACTTTCTTAGCATTTTGACTTCAATTTTCTTTACAGCTGAATGAAAATTCACCTTATGTACTAGATTTTCATTCTCCATCATCTACAGATGGACAATTAGATTGCCTCCATTCCTTGTCCCCGTGATTAGAGCTGCAACAAACACTTATCTCCAAGGTAAGAGAAAGAGTTCTCGAGGTGGATGAATAAAAGTAAAATAGTTCATTTGGTTGGTCTATATTTACTTTTTATGTATGAGTGTTATGCCTATTTTTAAGTCTATGTGCTAACATGTGTACCTATGTTCACGAAGGCCAAAAATGGACACAGGATCAGCTAACTGGAGATACAGATAGCTGAGAGCTACCACATGAGTGCTAAGAATCAAAGCTGGGTCCTTGAGAAGAACAAACAGTACTCTTAAATACTTAAGTAGAACTATTTCTCTACTTCCTATTTTTATTTTTTTCAGCAATCTTCAAGGTGATTTCTACACACCTGTCTTATTTTGCATAGTTACCAAAGTCAGTAAAGTTATCATTAAATACCCTCTCCAACACTAGTTGTCACTTATAGTAGCCATTCTGACTGGGTAAGGTATGAATTTTTGTACTTCTTTCTAAGGTGGTGAAATACGCAAGGATTTTGTTAGGCATTGCATCTTTAATTTTAGAAGTATAGCCACTTGCACAATATATATTCTTCCAATTCAGGAATCTTTCCATTATGTGGTATGTTCTGTCACTTCCTTTTTTCTTAATATCTTGAAGTTTATTGCTAGTTTACACGAAGACTGTACTTTTAGATCAACCTATCACAAGTAATGAGACTGAAGCTATAACCAGACAGATTCACTGCTGAATTCTGTCAAGCTGTTACTGGAGCTTGTAACTACACTTTATTAGGTTTAAAATTTGTCTATGACGGGAGGAGCAAAAAATTTTTGTCTATGGAGTCTTTTAAGGAATCTTTTAAGAGTTAAATTCATCCTTTCTTACCTTTATCCCTTTTGTCTTCTTTTTTGGTCTTATTGAAAGGCCTGGAGCACTCTACAAATAAGATGGGAAAACATCCTTGTCTTGTACCCAATTCTGGAGAAAATGCTGTTTGTCTCCATTTAATGTAACATTGTGTATTTGTGGGTTGAAACTCAGCCAAATGCCTCTGTGTGTGTGTGTGTGTGTGTGTGTGTGTGTGTGTGTGTGTGTGTGTGAAATGGAACAATCATCTCTATCTTTAAGCTTGCTTATATGGTATTCTACACTTATTAACTTAAAAATGTTAAACCAACCTTGCCTTTCCGGATGAGGCGTCCTTGTTTATAAGGTATGTTCTTAATATGTTCATGACTCTATTTTGCAAGTATTGAGCACTTCTGGACTCCTGCTCACAGAAATTGGTCTGCAGCTTTCTTCTCTGTTGCTGCTGTCACCTTTACCTTGTTTTGGTATCAAAGTAACACTGGCTTCATACAATGATTTTCTATACAGTGTTTTTCACTTTCTCAACAATTACGATACAACAAATGAGATCTTCCTTGGCAGTTTGATAAAATCCAGCAGTCAATCAGTCTGGTCCTACCTAGGCTTTTCTTTATGAGGAGCCTTAATTTCAGCTTCAATCGCATGGCTTGTAATGACCTGGTTTAAGTTAATTGTGTATCTTCAGAATTTAATCTCAGTAGGTGACAGAGATCTTTTCTTTTCTTTACCGTTTCTTTTCTTACAGGTTATCCAGGTTTTTGGAGTATTGATTTCCACAGTAATTTATAATAGGACTTTGTTTTTAAATGTGTGTCTTCTCACCATCCTTTCTTTCTTTTTTTGGTTGATTGTTTGAATCAGAGTCCTGGAGCTTTTCCCCATGCAGACCATACTGGTCTCATACTTAGAATATCCTGCCTCTGCCTCCTAAGTGCTGGAATTAAAGGTATATGCTACCACACTGGGCTCCCCATTTCTTTGTCAGATTGGCTAAGGCTTGCCAGTCTTAGTAACTTTTTTTACAGCAGCGGCTTTGCTTGCTCAATTTTGTGTATTGTGCTTTAACTTGTATTTCATTAATTTTTTTATTCATTGTTTTTGCAATCTGTGTCTAATTAGCTGCTTGTTATAGCTAGCAAAGATATTAAAATTAATATTAAAGAATAGAGAACTACCATGTAAATGGAAAATATAAACATGTGGGCAGAGCTAGCTTGTATCAGACAAAATAAACTTCAAGCCAAAGCTAGTTAGAAGTGATAAAAAGGGCATGTATAGTTAGGGCCCTCTCAGGAACGGAAGTGAGAGAACCTTAGAGGCTGTGGCCCAGCTACTCCAACAATTGCTATCTCTAGCAACAGAAAGTCCAAGAATTCAGTAGCTGTTCAGTCTAGGAGGCTGGATGCCTCAGATGGTCCTCAATACATGTCAGCATTAAGAAGAAAGTTCTGGTGTCAGTGAAGGAGTGAACCTGTCAGTCAGAGGTATGAGGGCAAGCAGGCAAAGAGCAAAAAGTTCCTTCTTGTATGCCCCTTATATAGACTACCTCCAGACATTGTGGACCAGTTTTAAGGTGGATCTTCCATCTGGATGGTAGTTCTTTCCAATTTAAATGATTTAATTAAGGGGAAAAAGTCCCTTACAAATGTACCTAGCGACTTAGATTTTAGTTTATTTCAGAAACAGCTGACAACAAAGAATTGCTATCACAGGGCATTACATATTAATAGAGGGAGTAATTCATCAAAATATAATAACTGTAAACATTTATGCACCAAACACTGAGTAGAGCCCCCTAATTTTATGAAACAAACAAACACCAAAAGATATAAATGAACACATAGTAAGAATAGTGGGGAACTTCAATAATACACTCTAATATTTAGATTGGTCTTTAAAACTAAGACTAGATAATGAACCCTAGAGCTAAAATATTGGGTTTCACAGATTGAATATTCCAATCAACAGATAAAAATCAGTTTTCTCAGCACAGGACACAGACCAAGTCTCAACATATCACATATGCACATATACTAGATAATTCCTCAGGTTCTTTCAAACCATAATGGAATAAAACTAAAAATCAGCAATAAAAGAAACTATAGAAACAAAAACACTTGGAGATTAAGCTATCCATTTTTAAACAAATATTGAGTCACACAAGACACCGGAGAGGAAATTACAAAATTCATAGAGAAATGACAGTGAATACACATCCATGCAAAACCTGAGACACAGAGCCAAGGAAGCCCAAAGAAGTTTATAACGATATGTGATCATATTAACAAAAAAGATATCAAGAGAAACCACCTAATGATACACCTCAAATATCTCAAATACATGTTTAACACAGGTGATTAGTGTCAAACACACACACACACACTCTCACATTTTTCCTAATGAATTATTACTTGCTGCTTATTTTAATACTATGGAAATGTTAGACAAAATGCAAATTCAAACAATCTGAGTTCAAAATTTTGGTAAAGCAGCAGAGAAAACTCAAACCATCAAAGATGCATTAGGTTCAGGAACTGGTAACAAAGAAACACACAATGGGATTTGAAAATTTGCAAAGAAGAGACCCTTGAAGAAGAGGAGCTAGGGGGCTAACCATCCAAAGCTGATAATGATCAGATGAGAACAATAATAACAGCTGATCATTTTAAAACTAAACAGGAAACAGCCAAAGAATTCAGCATGGATCATTCAGCAGTCACTTGGTATTAAAGAAAACGGGAAAGGTGAAAAAGCTTGATAAGTAGTTGGGATGCTTCATGGAGAATTAAAAAGACAAAATAAAACAAAAACCCTTTGAACCTTCATTTCCTCTAATTCTACACAAAACCATTTCTTGAGTGAATTATGATGCACTTTATAATGGCTATGAATCCTACTGCATCTGAGAAGTATGTTCAGCAAATTGATGAGCTCTACTAAAAAACTTAAATGACTACAGCCATAGTGTTCAACCGAAAGTGTTCAATTTTTCCTCCACTTCAAAACTTCAAAATCAATACTTCTAAGATTTTGTTAAATGCAGAAAGACATTTTGCAATGGAATAAACAAACTTCATTTCGATCTAAAATTCATGGTCTGAAACTGCTAGTTTTTTGGGTACTAATGCAATGTAATGAAATATTAAAAAATTCACACATGATGATCAAATTGGTTTCATCCAAGAGATTCAAGCATAGTTCAACATACACATCAATAAAAGTAACATAGCACATAAACAGGATCTAAGACAGAAATCACAAACTTCTTTGCTACATGTAAGAAAAAAAAAAAAAAACCCGATAAGACTCAGTACATTTTGAATTGAGGATGCAGCTCAGTTGAAAAAGGCACAGACCCCAAGTTCCACACACCTTGGTATGGTGATGTTCTCTTACAATACCAGCACTTGGAAAGTTGAGTCAAGATGATCACAAGTTCAAGAGCAGTCTAAGCTACAAAGAGTGACCCTTTCTCTAAAAAAATAATACAAAAAAGAAAAACAAACAAAAAACAGAGAAAGGGTGGAAGAAAGGACCATACCTCAACATTAAAATACAGTGTACATATGGCAAACATAAAGCTAGTAGTATATGAAAGTGAGAAAATCTCAAGGTATCTCTTCTGAAGTCTGAAAGGAAAAGGTATCAATTCTTTTTACCTTTAATGAAATGCTTGGATTCTGAGAAGAGTAAGATAAAGAGATACAAAAAGGACACATCATATCATCTACTTGTAAACACTCTATACCTAAGAGACCTCAAAGACTCCCCAGAAAACCCTCAGACATGACATTTTCAGTAAAGTAGTATAGTCAACATGCAAAATTAGTAGCTTTTATATATACTTAGTAATTTTTGTATATAAAATTTTGAATATACTTGAGAAATAAAGAAAATAACACTATATACAACAGCCTCAAAACGTAATATAATACCTAGGAATACATATTATAATTAAGGAGGTGAAATAGTTCTACAATGAAAACTTCATTAACACTGAAGAAAGAAATCAAAGACACTAGCAGACATACTTTCTTTATTCCTCATTTAGCATATTTAATATTAGGAAATGACTCTATTAGCAAAAGCAGTGAACATCTTGAATGTAACCCACACCAAAATCTGAAAAACAATCTTCAATGAATTCTAAAATTCATGTGAGTATCCAAAGCATTATTCAAAAAAAAAACCCCAGGACTTAGAGGCAAGCAATCTCTCTTTGTGTTTGAGGCCAGCCTGGTCTATATAGTGGGTTCCAGAACATCCAGGGGATACATAAAGACCCTTGCTCAAAAGTACAAAGAAACAATCAAAAAATGAGTATGCCAACACCTAACTTTAAATTTCACCAACCACAATAAGAACGAAGAAAAAAATCACAGTAAGATACAATGGAAAAACCAGACACATGTCTGTATTATCTTTTCTTTTTGCTGTGACAAGACCCTTGATAGAATAATGTAAACAGAAGATTTATTTTGGTTCACATTTCAAAGTCCATCATAGCAAGGAAATATGGCGTGCGCAGCCGGAACAAAGCACCCTCTGCCCTTCTCCTTTGATTCCATCTGCGTCTTCAGAGTCAGTCTCTTCCCTTAGTTTAAACTCTGAAATTTTCTCACAGACCTCCCCAGAAATTCACCTCACAAATATTTCTACATGAGTCTCCATAAAGCTCAGCTGACAATCAAAACCACAACTAAGGAAAGAGGTTACAAGAAAAAAAAAAAAGTCAAACAAATCAAACAAAAAACCTTGTCTTGTTAGGGTTCTAGTGCTGTGACAAGATGCCATGACCAAGATAAAGAAACATTTAACTGGGTTGGTTTACAGCTCAGTGGTTTACTCCATTATTTCAGGAAGTATGTAGGCAGACAGAGTACAGGACAGGTGGCTGAGAATTCTACATCAGGATCAGCAGGCAGGAGGAAAACAATAAGCCATTAGGCTAGACTTAAGCTTCTGAAACCTCAAAGTCCAATGACAGTGACACACTTCTTCCAACAAGGCCACACCTCCAATAATGTCACTCCCGGTGAGTCTATGGAAGGTATTTTCATTCAGACCACCACAAACCTCAGAAATATGAAGCCAACTGATTTAAACTAGGTGTAAAATAAATGCAGTGGAAATATAACAGCTTTAATAAATTATGCCTAGAAAACTGGATAACCATTTAGAATGAAGCTGGGTCTTTTCTAACTTCATAAAAACCAACTCAATGTAAATCCAAGAACTTAAAGCAAGACCTGAAACATTAAAACTAATAGGAGAAACACTATATAGACAATTACTCTAATTCATGAAATAGTACAAGAACTGAGAGTGGGATTTTATCAAATTAAAAAACGTATGTATAGCAAAAAAAATAAATAACATGGTAGAATGACAGATTATATCTTTGTCAGATATTCATCACACAGATGAGGAATAGCCAGGATACGTAAGAACTCAAAATTACATTCAATAAATGGACAAGTGAACTGAGCTAACAGGTTTTGTTTTTGTTGTTGCTTCTCAAGATAGTATGTCTCTGTGTAGCCCTGGCTGTCCTAGAACGTGCATTGTAGACCATGCTGGCCTCCGTCAAAGTGATATGCATATCTTGGCCTCCCAAGTACTTGAATCAAATCCATGTACCACTGCACCCAGAAAGCAGACAACTCTCCAGAAGTAAAAAAGGCCCATAAATATATGAGAGAATTACTCAATATTTTTAGCTAATAGAGAAATGCAAAGTTCTAAGTAACTCCTGACAGTCAAAATTGGATCAATACGAAAAGAAACAACAACAACAACAAAAAAAAACAACAACCAAAAACCAACAAACTACTCTTAAAGTTATTTAGATCTTGGGGAAGAATAAGAAAGTTATAGTGAAGTGATGTGTTTGTGTGTCAAGTTGACAAGGGGTTATTAGGAGATCCAGCTATAAGGCACTTTCTCATTTACTAATCAAGGGGGATCAGTGGGATCAAGTCCATTGTGGGTGGTGCCGGTCTTAAGCTGGTAGGTAGTCTTGGCTTCTGTAAGAAAGCAAGTTTAGCAGGCCTCTGTATCAGCTCCTGCCTCCAAGTTCCTTTCCTATGTGAGTAACTGTCCTGACTTCCTCTGGTGGTGAACAGCAATATGGAAGTGTGAACTGAATAAACCTTTCCTCCCCAACTTGGTTCTAGGTCATGATTTTTTTTGTGTGCATAAATATAAACCCTGACTAAGATAGTTGTCAAGGCTGTATGGGAAATAGGAACTCTAATATACTGTTGGGAATGTAAATTAGTACTGCCACTTCAGAAACATGAGGTTCTTCGAAGAAAACTAAAATAGGATTCATATACCATTTCTCAGTTACACTCCTGAAGAAATCAAGTCAAAACACAAGGGAGACTTAGACATTCACATTTAACAAGATAAAATACCTTTGAGACAGACAAGTTATACAATTACCCTGGGTTTCTATAAATAATGGAGAACTAATATATGTGTTTATAAAATTAACTCATAAAAAAGTCATTTTGTCTGGAAGAAAATGAAACTGGAGATCATAATTTAAACAGAAATATGCCCTATCAATAAAAATATCACATGCTTAGGGCTGGAGAGATGGATCAGGAATTAAAAGCACTGGATGCTCTTCCAGAGGTCCATAGCCCAATTCCAAGCACCCACATGGTGGTTAACAACTGTTTATAACTGGAGTCCCATGGGATATGATGGTGTGTACACATGCAGACAAAACACCTATATACATAAGATACATAAATAAACAAATCTCAAAAAAAAACCACACCGTCTATCATATGTAAAACCTAGATTTATAAAATAGAAAAATGGGTACTTATTTGAGAAAAGGGACAAACAAAAGGGGGATAAATGTATTCAATGTTAATTATATGCATATATGAAAATATTGTAGAAACCCTTTATTACATGTTTAATGAAAATAAAAATATTAAGGGAAACTTTTAATTATCTTTTTACTACAAGACAAGTGCTTAAAGTACTAGTATATAAATGAAATACTAACAACTCGAAAGTTTTCTTCACAAGATAAAGCAAGCTGTTAGTTACTAATACTATTATTACATTAATGACAATTAATAAATACACAAAACCAAATCGGAGTAATTCATCTTTCTAGTAAATTAAAACTATGAGACTTAAGAAATAAAATTCCTTAAAAGGACTCAGACTATGTATAACCCAATAGAGTTTACTTTCTAAAAATCTAACAAAGACCTTGGATGAACAGTTTGCATGAGGCAATTCTAGAAATACTTGAGCCTCTGAAACATTATAGTGGTTATAGAATATTCTATCTTAAAAAACAAAACAAAACAAAACAAAAAAACTCACCTAAGAAATTCTATTTCAACCTTCCTTGGCTTCACCTATTTCTTGGTCATGATTTGTTACACACACCATACTTTTTTTTTCTTGGCATGTACACCAAAAGTAATGTCTTTAGTCATGCTGTTAAAGTAACCAGGGCTCTAACCACAGCCCAGACAGAGTGGCTTGGTCTTGGATTTTTCAAGTTTCAAAAACTGTATGAAATATCTCTCTTTTTTTGCCTTTGATGTGCACACAACACTGTAAATGCAGATATATGGCACTGAAAGTCTCTATTGCTCTCTGCTGTACACTGTAATTCACAAGTTTACTGCTTTGTTGGCTAAGCTGGCCAGAGCTTTAGGACTCACCTGTCTTGGCCCCAGTGCTGAGGTTATAGGCATATAGAGCCAGCCTTGTTTTCACACTGATGATAGGGATTTGAAATTAGGTTCTCATGCTTGTACAACAAGTACTTTTACCTCCACAGCCATTTCATCTTTCTAGCTTCAAAACCTCCTTTTCTTCCCCACCCTCACCCTAATTCTTGTCTTATTAACTATTGCACAACTCCTTGTCTTCTGGTTTGTTGAAACAATTAAGTCAGACAACATGTGCCAAAGTGACTGACCATGAAATATCTGGTACCACATCCATCAGAAGGACACTCTAACAAAGGCAACTAATTTTGCGTTTTCATCCTCCTTACAATATTTCAGCACAATATTTCTCTTATGCTTATTCTTCTTGGGAAAGAAAGACTTCTTCCTTTTCTCAGCACCACCACGGAGTCTCAGCCCAGGGTGAGGGGTAGAGTCACTGTGAATGCTGCAGTTGGACAAAGTACGGCGTCTTCCAACTGCTTACTAGCAGGGAGCAGCCTTTGCTCATCAGGAGGAATTCCTTATCCTTGATCCTGGATTTTACATTTTCTACTGCAGCTGAGCGTTCAACCTCAAGAGTAATGGTCTTCCCCATAGGGGTCTCTACATCTTGGCAGTTATTCCTCTGTCAGAGTTGACTAGAATAGCAAAGACCTGTTTTCTTTTAAGTAATAGGCCTTGGTATTTTGAAACAGCCACATAAAATAGAAACAATCTCTCCTAACATTCATCAAAATTATTTTTTAAAAATAAAAAATAATTCAACATTTGGCATGGAAAACTAAAGATGGCTTAGCAAACAATCTCCAAAAACCAAGGATCAATTTAGCATGTTAATGAAATATAGCAAGTAAATAATAGGGTTTGAACAGTACTTACCGCACCAGATGCTGCACCTAAAAGAGAAAATATTCACAGTGGTAACTGACGTGCTCCTTAGCAGTCCCAATACTTACTATTACTTCTTCCTCTTTACTCTTACTAAAGCTTATGAGCTGTCCTACATTACCCGTTTGCTTGCTTTCCATCCTGCAAACAAGGCATCTCATCTATAGCATAAAGCATTTTCAGAACTTGAGTTTCAATCTCCAAAGTTAATTGTCAGTTAGCAAATAAACATTCATTTTGCTTCTGGCTGTTCTTAAGTGTTAATCTCACCTAAATACACCTAATACTCTGTTCTCTCTTACCAAACTCAGTTACTTTGATCTTATACATGTGCTATTGTTTAACAAAAAACACCACATTCCTACTTAAAATTCAAATCACAATTAAGTAATTTTCTTAAAAACATGGTTCCTGAATTGTACTGATTGCATTTCAAGTACTCAGTTACATGTAGCTAGTAGCAACTGTATTTGATAGTATAGGTTACTGAACATTTCCAACATTGCATAAAGTTTTGTTAGTGCTGTCCTATACAACCTTATAAATATATGGCATATATATCATATATGGGATATGTATGCACACATATATATCTCTATGTTGATGCAAGTGTATGTGTGTATTTGTATGTGTGTGTCTGTGCATGTATCTTTATGATGTAAGGGTTTTTCTGGTCTTAGTGATAAAGCTCACACAAATACTATCTAACTTTAGCAACCAGTCAACTTAAAGTAAGTAATAGAGAAAGCAAAGATTATACATTCCTAGTTCCCTAAGTAGAAATATGGACTTGGTAGAATTCATTGTGTAAATATTCTGACTGATTATGTTGATAAGAGGCATTATTTAGTAGAATATATAATTTAAAAAAAAAAAAAAGGAATTTAGGTGAGATTGTTAAGCACTGAAATTCAGACCAAATGCTTCAATATAAATTTTAAGTACTTAATAATAACCACAAAATATAAAAAAAGAGAACCAATGAATTTGAACAATAAATCTGACTTAAGAATTCAACGGTAAATACTATCTATTGTCAAATTTGAAAAAAATATTAAGAACTGATCATAAAAATTAGCTTAAAAAATGATTTAATTTTACGTGCATGAGTGACTTGTTAGCACATATATATGTATACCACATGCATGCCTGGCACCCAAGGACAGAAAAAGGCATCAGATCCCCTAGAACTGGAATTCCAAGTGGTTGCTAACCAAGTCAGGGTGGGGAATGGACACCAGGTCCTCTGAAAACACACAGCAAGAGTTTTTGATGAACTATGTCTTCAGCCCCAGATACCGCTTTCGTTCCTTGTTATAATGTGACTGTAACGTTCCAAGGGAAGTCCACCATACATTGTAGACATACCTGCTGCTACATCCATACTGTTCACTCCAGGCTGCAAGAAGAGAAATTAAATTACTAACATTCAAACTCATTTAAACTACATTTTATAGAAACAATATAATATAAATCAGTTTCATATGTAATCCATAAGCCACTAAAAGACTAATATTTCTAGTGGTTTCAACTCCTAGGCTTGCTATACATTACAAGAGATCAACAAAGTTGGGGTAACTTAATTACTTTAAGACATTATGTGGTTATCAATTGTATGCAGAACCACAACCTTCTCCTCTCAATTCTCCAAAGCGCTGAAAAACAAGTCTTACTAATTACGCAACAAACCTCACCAATATTAATACATTAGAAACAGGGCCTCAGAGTCCTCAGCATATTTTTGTAATGTAATATATGTAAATGTTAATAAATACAGTAATTTGAATAAAACACTAAAAACTTACTTATAAATAAGTATGTCATACCCATTCATTAAAACCAATAGGCTCTCAGGAAATAAACGGGCTTAAGCTAGTATCATAGTATTTATGTATTGCCAAATTACTACCTAAGTGTGACAGTAAGTCTCTATTCGAGAACACTCTTATGTTAATTTGCAACAAGTTTCACCAAAATGGGCATTTCGAAAAATTAAGTCTTCTCATTTTTAAGTTGAATGACAATTTCTACTAGCACTTAATAAATTAAATGTCATTTCTGAAAATTTTACATGACTACTAAAATGTCCCCCCACATAAACTGTTTATATGCCTTGTTTATTACAGAACTAGTTATCACTGAACATGTATATATGTTGTAATGTAATGCTCCATTACAATTTCCACACTTTAATTACACTTTAATCTTGGGGTATCCTATAAAGTACATGCACATTATTATTCATACTCGAAAGTAATCAAAACACAGAAAATAATTATTTCCACAAGATTACCAACCGGTAAAGCAGGTTGCATGGAAGCCTGAGACATATGAGACATCATCATTCCTGACATTACTGAAGACATCATTCCAGGCATCTAAAAAAAAAGTTAAAAAATGGTTACCATGTAAGATCAAAACACTTTACAGGAATGTAAATATTATACAATTTAAGAATATAGCCCACTAAAGTTATGTTACTCTAGTATATGGATACTATGCTTAGTAAGTGCTTGTTGAATGAATGAAGTGGTTTCTGATGGTCCTGCTCCAGTACTTACGCCACAATTCACATGTACAGTAAAAATACCTTAATTATGTTTACTTAGAAGAACAGACTGTTATACTATTCTAACTCAACCTTGAGATTATTCATTTCCTTTTATTTTTAATTAAAGTTTCTTCTTTCTTTGGAACAAGAGACTATAAGACAAAAAAAGTTTCAATATTTTTACCTTTTATTCGTAATCTGCACTAAATAAACTTTACAGTAATCTGGTCCTTTTAAAAATCTTAGATCAAAGCTGCTTAAAATCTAAACACTGACTTGAAATTTATATAAATGCCCTTTAATTATAAATACAGAAAAGTACATAAATACCCGATCATACTAGTTTTGAGAAATTATTTTAGTCTATTAAGGACAGCAATTAAAATCTGAATAAAGACTAAGCATGAATAAAAATCATAAAAATTTACTTTCTAACGGATTTGATCAAATATTCGTCTATGTTACATAAAATATAGTAGCATATGAGAATTTTGATGGTAATATATTAAGCGTATCAAAAGAATCTAAGAAAACTTGTAAGGTGATAAAAATTTCAATAATTACAGGCACTAGGACAAGGAAACTAATCATTCAAATTTCAAATTAAATGAACAAGTTATGAAATAGGAACAAAAAAAATGAAGACATTGTATTAATAGGAAAATATGTAAGATTATCTATGTTCAGTTTTATTACTTGTGAAAACTTGAAATGTCTAGAAGACCTCTGGACCAGCATGGGGTTAAGAGATTAAAAACCAGACAAAAGTTATTTAAATTATTGGGCAGTAAATATTGTTAGAAGAATTGGTAGATTACTTGGAACATATGTTCAAAATAATACTTTATAAAAAGCATAAGATTTGAAAACAAGCACAGAGGCCTCCAAAACTTGACTAAAAGATTAAAAAGAAAGAGAAATAACAAAGACGGAGTTCTCCAAAGCCTTCTATCTGTGCTTTAGGAAACAACAATAAACCAAGCACCACACCAAAAAGCACAGTGGGAATCTAAGAGATTCCAAACTAGAACTATAAGATAATTTCAGAGTAGAAGTTTTAAAAGCCTAAAAGAAAAGTAGTAATTTCTCCTAGGAGTGAAATAAAAAACTACTTTAAAATGTAGAATACTAAAAAAAAATGAAATCCCCACTAACCATTACCTGCAGTTAGTTACAATAGTCTGAGTAAACTAATATAACTTCAGTTGAAGTATTTGACTATAACAAAAATCTCATTTTAAAAAAAGCCACAAAACTCCCATAACAGCAGTGCAAGTTTTAGTCCAGATCAAAGAGACAACAAATATTTAAAACTATATATAGAACATAAAGACTTTGACATAATTGTCTCTTTCATTGTCCTTATTTCTCAAATTTTTGAACACTTCACAACTGTTCAGTTACTACTGTTCAGTAGTGCGTATCTCAGTCATGGCTAGAAAATGAGACGTGATGGGAAACATAAAGCCCACGTTCTCTTCAGCATTCCTGTTCACATCCTGACATGCAGAGCTTGGTTACGCTTATCTGTGAGCTTTGAAATTTAAAATTGAAAGTTAAAATTTCTTGCTTCACATGGAGGGTATAGCGAGCTAATTGTTCTCTTAGATTTCCTATTTGCCAACCCCTCCACTGTTAATAAATCTTCAGGTTTAATAAAATGACGTTTGTTTAAAAAAACCAAATTCTTAGCTTAACCAGTATGCCATAGCAATTTCACGAAACACATTATTTTCTAAGCACAAATGGCTATTCACATTAGCCTAATATGAAATTCCATTATTAAATCAAAATGCTGTTACTTTTGACAAATTTCCATTTCTTCTACTTTGGCCAATACATAATGTATTATAAATACAACTGTTAGTTATTAAGACCAATCGCTGAGTGGTCACTCCAGTCTTGGAGTAGGGGGAATTTTAGAGCCAGTTATCAAGATATATTCAAGCTACGTATTGTGAAAGACACTCATAATAAATCTCTTACTACACTTATGACTGAGGAAGAAAAAAACCCATTCAGGATCAGCATGGACAATTTCCCTATCGAGATCTTGCCTAAAGATAAAAATAGGACTGCGGATGTATGATCAATAGTAGAACACTTGTCTAGTATGCATGAGACCTTGCATTCGGTGAGGAGTACTGGAGGACAACAGATATTAAGAACCACAAGTTAAAGGACAATAATCAATGAGTAAAAAGGAATGCTAACCACACAACTATTCTATTGCTCTTAGCATCCCAGAAAGTTTCTAATGGTAAATATAAATGAATGTTTTATTATTTATGCAATAAAAATAAAAATATGCACTTTAAAAATAAAAACAGACAATAATAAAAGCAGCATCAATGCTACAGAAGCTGAACAAGAACTGTGAAGATGGCTGAGCAGTTAAGAGCACTGACCACTCTTCTAGAACTCTGGTTCAATTCTCAGAACCTACTCGGGAGGCTCACAATCATCTGTACCTCTCGTCGTAAGGGGATCTGATATCCCCATTTTGAAATAGCAACAATACATTACAAAATAAAACAGAATAATGTGAAGTGAAAATATTTGTCAAATATATATATATACACATATATATGTGTGTGTGTGTGTGTGTGTATGGTAAACAATGTTTCCAATTTAATATGTAGAAAACACTTAGTAAGACAACTACTTTTCAAAATCAGTTTACTAAATACAAACTACAAAATTTAGAAATTCTAAAGTAAGTAAAAATAGCTTTACATTCCAGATTCAATAACCTATGGTCAATGTATGTCTGAAAATATGTGAAAACTTTAAAAGCAAATTCACAAGTTTTGATGCCAAGAAGCATTTGCTGACAGGAGCCTGGTATAGCTGTCCTGAGAGGCTCTGCGAGAGCATGACAAATACAGACGTGGATGCTGGCCGCCAACCATTGGACTGAGCATGAGGACCCCAATGGAAGAAGAGTTAGGGGAATTAGGGGAAGAACTAAAGGAGCTGAAGGGATTGCAACCCCATAGGAAGAACATCATCAACTAACTGGATGCAGTCCCCAAAGCTCCCAGGGACTAAACCACCAACTGAAGAGTACACGATTGTTGGGGGGGTGGGGGGAACACGATGATGGGCACACATGACACATGACCCATGGCTCCAGCTGTATATGTAGCAGAGGATGGCCTTATCTGATATCAATGGGAGAAGAGGCCCTTGGTCCCGTGGAGACTCAATGCCCAGTGGAGGGGGAATGCTAGGTCGGTGAGGCAGGAATGGGTGGGAGAGCACCCTCACAGAGGCAGTGGGAAATGGGTCTGTGGAGGGAAACCTGGAAGGGGGACAACATTTGAAATGGAAATAAATCCACAAGTTTTTAAATTATGTACACATGCCATAGCTGTAGCTCCTACCAACCAGCCTTGCTACCTACCAACCAGATATTAGATCCAGCTTTGACGTATTGCAGCATGTATGTGCACCAGTTCAAGTAACTCTCATTTTATTTAATAATGCTCCAAAACCCTAAGTATAGTAACGATGCAAAGAAGGTGTCAGGGCATAAAATTTTCAAGGATAAACTCTAGAATTACAAGGCAACATAACAGGGCATTTTGGAAACAAGAGTAAACATGCATATATAGTTTGGTTTTAGGAATCCACATGAAATTTTGGAACACACAGAGCTAATAAGAAAACTTTATAGCTATTCTTCATATTCTGAAGTGGTTGACTTAACTGATTATACAAGTTATCTTATCTTTTTGTCCAAGATAAGATTTCTCTGCCTTGACATCCTCAAACTCAGAAATCTGCCTGCCTCTGCCTCCCGAGAACTGAGACTAAAGGCAAATGTTCTGATTTTTACAATTTTAGAGAGCCCGACTGAGTGCGGCACAGCTACCGTCAGACAAGCAGGATTCCTATCTTAGCATGACTACTTGACAGCTTTGGGGTCTTAAGCTGCTATGACATTATCCTCTCTGGACCTCAATTTCTCATTAATAGTAAAAATATTACCTGACAGGACTTATTATGGGAAATAAAATACAGTGAGTGTAAGGCAATTAAAATAATGCCCAATCAAAGCTATTAAATAAGTTACTAGCTACTGGGTTGTCTCACAGTACTCATAGCCCCACCTAATGGAAAACAAAATCTCCAAATGTTTACCTCATATAAAGTGGCAACACATTTATATCACACCCCCAGTAAACTTTAAATCACATCTAGATTTCTTACATTACCTAATAAATACTAAATGCTATCTAGTTATTATATTGCAAAATCTTCTGAACACATTCAGTATAGACACAAATCTTTCTCTAAATACTTTTGCCATCAATGACTGAATCTGTGCAGCACCTGAAAACATCAAAGACTAACCAACAATATTTTATTATTGCCGTTCTTAACCTCTAATAAGAAATAATCTTTTCTCTCAACCATTCCTTGTCTATTTCTCAGCTTTTGTTATGTTTTTTTCATTAAAGACCCATCCAACAAACAGCATACTCTTAATATCTTTAATAGAAATCAATACATGTTATAAGAAGTCAACACCAGGTTAGGTATCACATCTGATGCTGGCCCTGCAATGTTCGTATATAATTCACTTAAGTCTCTAGACTATCAAGTTAACAAATACACCTGGACAAACTGAGTCATCACAGTTTTCAGACTAGGAGATTAAATTCGATAAGTTATATGAATTTCTCAAGGTTCATACAAACATGAGAACAAAATTATAACCCTTTACAACAGACTATGCACCATAAAGATAGAAGTGTAGTAGAATTAAAATGAATACCGCTGGTTTTTTCTTTTTCTTTTTTTTTATTGCAAGGTTTTAAATTCAACTAGAGAAACACAATATTGTGTTGTATAGAGAAACATAATTGTGGCTCTTAAGTTTTACAAAATTAAGGACTTTACATTTTATACTCAAATTGTCATCTAAAGCCTTCTTTAGGACACAAGACCATTATAATCTCCCTTTCATGTTCTTCAAGCTAGATTCAATATTACATCTAAGCCTTTATACTTTGGTAATAAAGGTAAGCTATAACATTTAATACCGCATGTTTCACTTAACAGCAGACACACTCACTGATAAATATAACATATGATTTTATTATATGCAATGTGTACATACAGAAACCTAGATGATACAAGTCAGCTAATCACTGCATGTACCCTTTTCATTTATCAAGAGGCACAGTGAACACTAAGATGTATGAGGTGACTGTTCATGTAACATGTAACTATTTTATTACAATGAGTTTGTTTTTGTAAAGTACATCCCAAACCAATATAGAGGATAGCATAGTAAGCACATAAATCAGAAATAACGTGTAAGTCCAAAAATCAGCAATAAATTCTATTGGTTACCATTACCAACTCAAGTATTATGCACGATCCCATGTCTGTGGGATAATCTTCAACATGACTGGTAAACTAGTACATTATCAGAAACACAGGAGCAGTATTCTGTGCTATGATCGCAAGGCTGCCATGTCATCGGGCCACTAGTCTAATAAGTACTATAGGATACTGTAATACGAAAAATTTGTACATCTAAATATAGAAAGTATATAGTAAAAAAATAAATCATAAAAATTTTCAGCTCCACTGTACTCTTGTGAGACTACTATCATACATGTAGCTGTTAAGTTTACTGAAACATTACCGAAGTCTCATTTACAGGAGCAGCAACCTTCCCAGACTACACAATGAAATATGTGATTCTAAACCCATGATGTCAAACGGAACGTAAGGTTCTGAAGATCAGAACCTAATGAATATGATTCTGTGTATACTGTAATAAGAATTTTCACTAGAAAAGAAAGTCAAAAGTTTAAGATAAACCATACAAAAAATTTATTTAACTGAAAAATTAGAGCCTTAGGTACAGCAAACTGTAGTTCAAGCTAGGACAGTCCTCACCTGCTAGCATTACTGTCCTTCAATATACATGCCTAACAGCACCAAACCCATTTTAAGCATGCTAAGAAATAACAGATTTAAGCCCACTAAAGCAAATGTACTATCTTTATTAACTGCTAATTAGAACTGAACATAGCATAAAGTAAATGAAAGGTAACAGATGGTCAGTTGACTAGACTTGTATCTACAATATTTCCAAGTGCCCAGGAATATTCTGATACTTTCAGTAATTCCAGATGATGAGAGTCTTTTAAAAGTCTTTTAGTATAAAGCCATGAATTTATACTAAGAACATTAATAAGAGACATAGCTGTCTAGCAAAAAATGAAGGTATAAGACAACCAAATGAAAAACTATGAACAACTTCAACAAGAGAACATAATCTACCCATTCTTACTTATAACCCTTCAAAACAGGTCCATTTTTCTAGGTAAACAATGAAAAAAAATGTGTGGTGGGGAGACCTTCTAGTACACATCTGTTATGAGAAAGTTTACTAAGTGTTCGTAGTACTTCTCATGATTGAAATGCTACTAGAAAGGTGGTGGGCAAGACAGATAAACACCTAGCCGCATTTTCAAAACTTCCTGCAAGACTTCCCAATAACTTAGTATTTCATGCATCTTAAAGAGAGAGATAGTCTACTCTATCAAATTGAGATAAAACTTCTTGGATCATTACGAACATTAAATGTACTGGATCTCAAGTTTTGAGTGAGTTCATATTTAAATGCTAAATAGTTGCTGAAGTAAGCACGTCTACAGTCTTACTAGTAAAACCTATCAAAACTGAACCACATCGTAAAAGTGAAGACATTTGAGAGCAGTAAATGCGAAGAAATTACTAGAATTGGGAATTTCAAGTAACAAAAATAACATAAAAATTATGTCATTATTACAGTCATTTTAATGACTGGCCAATATTAAAAATAAAATAAATTATCTCATTAGTAAGATAAATTTAAACACCAATGGACTGATTATCAATGGACTGATTATCTCTGCAAAACCTAGTACAAATCACTTTTATATTATAAGGACCTATATGGCAAGATTACATCTTCAATGATATTACACAGCTAGAAATGCATGTCCCTACCATTAAGTGTTAGTGTTTATATTTCTTTACCAAAACAAAACCCAAAAATACCAATTTACTTCATTTTATCTATTTTTTGTTAAATGAGAAAGCCATAATGAATCTCATACTAAAAGCAGGGACAATGTAAAGTCACAAGTAACCTCTAGATACACATGTATCAGTTACTTTCTAGTTTACATTGTAGGAAATAGTATCTACTCATTTCATTCATTCAACAAGTATTACTGAGCACCCAAAATGCACCAAGAAATGTGCTCAGCAATGACAATTCTTAACAAGAACAACTTAGTTCTTGCTTTCTAAGACTTTATAACTTGTTAGGAAAATAGCAAATCAGAAAACATTAAGGGAAGGAAAATGTCACTAAGTGCCAAAATAAAACTGTAAAAATTCCAAGCATATCAAGATGTTAAATAATTTAGAGAGGAGGTAAACAGTGTTCAAAATTATTTGAGAAAATAATTGAGGCAAGCAAAGATGTCATGGTGATAGTAATCCTGAAAGCAAGAATACAAGGACAGCAGTATAAGTTTAATGTCAAGAGCTAATATAACCATTTAAGGCACCATGAAAAGATTAGTATGAACTCGTATTAGGGAGTATAAAAACATGCATTACTGAATGTTGCTTTGACGTGTATTACAGAGATCTTTCAAATTTAAAGCTGTGGAATTTAGACACTAGGTCACAGATATACAATATTTGAGATTCTTAAGCAAAGAAATACATTTCCTTTTTAATTTTTGAGAGGAAATAGAAATAGCCTTGAAGCAAGAAAACCAGCTCAAAAACAGTTGAATATCCAAGGCCTAGGAATAGGACAACCTGGGCCATTACAGATTTGTGAGTTTGTCTTCTCAGTATTAAAATAAGAAAACCAAATTCATTTGTAAGACATAACTACTCACTAATGTATCATCAAAAAAAAAAAAAAAAAAAAAAGAAGAAAAAAAAAGAAAAAAAGAAAAAAAACAAAAACAAAAAAAAAAACAACAAAAAACCAAAAATCACCCCCCAAAACCTGAAATTTCCTAGAAAGAATTTGATTTCCAAATCAATCCAGTCAGAAAATTGAACCACAAAGTGTTACCTCTGGAACGGAGCTCAAGACTTCATTTCACTCTTTTTATAAATTGGAAGAAAGTTAACACTCAAGAACAGAGCTAGCTATTAAGCACTCTGTTGGGCAAAGGCAAAATCAGCTGATTAAAGATAACAAAATTTAATGTTCTTCATTAAAAAAAGCTCATACAAAAAGAAAAGGACGAAAATGAAGGAGGAGAAGAAAATACTTTAAAGACAAAACATGCTTTATTCTGAATGGATATGAAGAAAGACAGCTTCAAACACAACCATACTTAGACAGAAATTTTTACTGGAAAGTTTTGAATAGTGTCACTATACAAAAAAATTTCAGGAAATACTTAAGAAAAAAAAAAGACCCACTCCAAAAACAATTACTTATATACTATTTAAAACTCATTTATTTGATTTATTTGTAAGGTCCCTTTCAGCAGTATACGCGTTTAATTCTATAGCTGACAAGTATAACTTTCCCCAAATGTTATGTGCATCAGTAGGTAATAATTTAATCTATATTAAAGATAAGTCTGAAAGAAATTATGGTTAAGTTATGCTTGCTATTTCTAGGTACTTACTAATAGATTCAGCCTGAACTGGAAAAAAAAATGGCTCTAGTTTCAACTTTGCAAACCCCCTTTTAAGCCTAGATCATTACTGCCTAGTTTGCATACTGTTTTATAAACAAGCTTTAAATGTCTTGTCATATTCAGTAACATTTCAAAGACCACAATCATCCAACTTTCTTAAGGGAACTTAAATGTGGGCAGTGTAGCAGATAACTGACAGTAGGCTGACCTGTTCCAGGATCCTGTGTATCAAAATTCAGACTTTCACCCTTGCATAAAAAAGTCCATAATATATGCATATAACCAATGGACATCTTGTATAGTCTAAATCATATCTAGATTACTTATGCATAACATGATATACATGCTCTCTCTATAACTATATAGCTGTTTCATGTGTTAAATGTTAATATGACAAGGAAAAAATCTGCTTGTGGTCTGGAAATTGTAATCTATTTGTCATGAACTATAAGCCCATGTTAGATGAAACAAATAGACATAGAATCTTGCAGTTATAAAGGATCAACTATTTTTGAAGATTATATAGCCCTTGGTCCCAAAAATCTGAAAATGTTTTGAAAAACTTTGGATGATAAAACTATACATTCACTGCCATGAGTGGTATAGGCACCCTGCTACTTGTCAATTATCTTCTCATTATAATTACTATTAATAATCCTGAGTATATGCAAACAGAAGAAATGATGCAGGAAAAACAATCAGTTCATCTTTAAGAGAAAGTTCAGAGCTTTAAGAAAGATTCCTAGAGTCCTCAAGGATTCAGCTTAGCTTTACCATGAGCTAGAACCCATGCTGTTAGCTAGGAAGGGGCACTGGATAATGATCTAATTTTGAGAGAACAACAGCAACTTTCTTGAGACTTTCAGATCTGGTCTCCTAAAGTATTCATTCATTATCCTCAGAGGAAGATGCTAAACATTTAAATAATTGGGTGTATTTAATGGTGTATAGAACGTACTGGACTAAAAAAAAAATGTAGAAAACCATGAAGCAAAATTCAGAATATCTGAAGTGTGTAAGTAGCAAGTAAACTTATTAGGAAAGTGGTCACTGGCACAGCCAAAGAGAAGGGGCCATAAAACAAACTGTGACCAGTGTATGCCAATTACTTAAAAAAAAAAAAAATCTGCACTATACTAAAAATGACTAGCTGGCATCTCAGGTCTGCTAGTGCAACAGCACCATTACAGCAAGGGTAAGCAGGTCAACCCCTTGCAAAACTTACCTTGACTGGCCCAATGGAAACAGAAGGCCCCAGAAAAGAGAGAAGCATCTGGCAGTAGCAAATTGTTTTATTTTATCTTTCTGTGGAAAGAAACTAATTTTAAATAAGAACCAGAGCATTTAAAGAATAAATATTTTTTAAGCTCATTATCTAGTTAGAGCAGCTCTATCAAGAAAACAAGAAGGGTTTTGTGCTGCTTAGAGATGGAAAGATACAGAAGAAGAATCAAGAGTTGTCTCTGCATCTCCTAGGGAGCTTTAAAGTATTGTTATTCTAGAGTAACAGAGCAAAGAATCTTTTATATAAAGAACTCCTGCAGGCAGAATCTTTTCAGTCTGGTGCCTTTGAATAAAACTTTTTATACAAAATTAAGGGCTATATTCCAAATATAAAAGAAAACCACTTAACATTGAACCATTCTACTCTTAGAAGTAAAATAAAAAGAAAAATACAACAAGCTCCTGTTTCCGCTGCAATTTCACCAATAACTTTAGCCTTCATTGCTTAAACCATTATCAAACTCCATAGTACTCATTAGCAAAAGAAAATATACAACTGACTTTCTAAAATATCTGCTAACCAAAATATTTCATGACTTATCAAGATACTCAATTGGAATAACCCAGTCCACCCAAGACTCTGTGTATTATAGCACCTAGCATAGGACACAACTGTTCATGGAACTGAAGCTCTTGACTTTCTTGAACATTTCTCTAGAAATCCTACTACCAGTGTTACGAAGTCATCTCAAAACCTTTTAATCCAATCACTTCTACAAAATGTCCATTTACAATCTGTGCTAGAGATGCAAGGGACAATGCACAAGTAGGAGTGTAGAAGCAATAATCATTTCAAAAATTAAGTAGAAAACGAGTATATACCTATTTGGCATGGTCCAGGGAAGAATTGGTAATAGAGTAGAAAATCCCCACACTCCCAACAAGAGGAAGATACTACAAGAATAAAATTCATTCTAAATGAAAACCCCAAGTAACTATTATTTTTCTGATGCTACGCTTTACACATTCACCATGACTGTCTTCTGATATTTACTTCTAGACCATTAATAATTATAATGCCTGAAAGAAGTCACTAAGTTAAATAGATTAGCTCTATACTGTCACTTTAGATTGTTTGCTTAATTCTCAAGATAGGGTTTCTCTGTCTTGGAACTCATTCTATAGACCCAGGCTAGTCTTGACCTCAGAGATCCACCTGCCACTGCCTCCCAAGTGCTGGGATCAAAGGCGAGCGCCACCACCGCCGGCTTAAAAGATTATTTTAAATCTTAACTTTGTTGAGGAAATCAGTTAATTTTTTAAAATACAGTCTTACTCCATTCAAAATTTGGTTACAGACATGATCACCATAATGCTTGTCTTGTTTGAACACATTATATGGATATAAACTAACCTTTAAACATCTGCAAGTACAACACTGACTCACACCTTAAAATCTTGAGACAATCAAACAAAAATAAGCAAGCCAAAGTAAAAAAACATCTTCTTACTTGTCCCATTGGAGGCCCTCCCATAGGAGGCATCATCTGTGGCATCATTCCGTGAGGTACAGGAGGCATGTTTGCTCGCTGACCCATAGGGTGCATGCCCATTGGTGCATAATGCATGCCAGGATGCCCCATCTGAAAAACAATGAAAAGTAAGAGGTAAGACACAATCAATGTTTCTTTAAACTGTCATTTCAAAAACAACGACTAAAACCCATCAACTGAACTGAAAGTCAACTAAGTCAATGTGATTAAACTACAGGATTAGCATCTAGTAACGTTAATCTAAAATATACTACAGTGGTTATTATGAGGAACCTCAAAATTTACAAAATATGGGAAAGTTAATCCCAATAGCGGATTAAAATCCCTCTCCGATGACTTAGCCAACTGTCAAATGACTGGCCAGACTTGGTGTCTATGTATTGAATTCTAACTTAAAATTATTACGGTGAACCCAACCTTGTCACCTTTATACATATACTCTGTTTATACTACTTAAAATTACATTAATTTGGACGAGGTCTGATCATAAAACAGAGTGGGTACCCAAGAGTACTTCGTTAAGGAACGAATGTCTTAATATAGTTAAAATATCAAAGACTGTCATTCTGTCCCAGACACTAAATGCAAATAACAAATTCATCCATTTTAGTGAGCTAAAAATATAGTACTTCCATTGTTCCTGGCTTGAAACTAAGTATCCGCAGCCAATTCTCCCAACCAAATCCCCCAACCGGTGCAAATCACCACTACTCCGGAGGAAAATAAACTGCAGCAGCCTCTCCCTACCATAAAGCAAGCCTGGGGCTTTCAGACGTGCAGTCCGCCCGGGGCCCAGCACCTCCCTTCCTAAGGCATCTACTTAGGCCAAGACCACTGGCAAGTCCAAGGTCCCACATATTTCTTTGTGCGTTCCCGCCCTCTATTTCTCTCCCTTGGGACGTAGCCCACCATCTGGAGCTCTCTTCCTGGTATACTCGTCTCCTTTTGGAGAAAGCTTCCTGTTTCTCTGACTCGGTTTTTCATTGTGCCGCTTTCCCCTACCCCGCCGATCCCTTACCGAGGGCCGTCTCCTCAGGAAGCCGTCAGCAGAGACCCAAGAACTGGAGCACAGGTTTGAGCCGGACAATCTCCGCTCCCCGTCCCCGGGACCCCGCGAGGGAGGTTGGCTCTCCATTTCACTCACCATGAGGCCTCCACGCTCGGCTCCAGTCCCCGGCCTCATCGTCGGGCTCAGACTGCTCCGTCGGCGGCCACTGCCGCTACACATACCAACAAGAAGCGATCTGAGTGGCTGGCGCCCGCTGGGGCCAAAGGGTAAAGGCTGCCCTGAGCTGCGGGGCGGGATCAGCGGGGCCAATAAACTGACAGGCTTCCCTACTGTCCAATCAGAGCGCGATACCGACACGCAGCTCTGCGGCGATTCGCCCCCAGCCTCACTCGGCGTCGCCTGCATGGAGAGGGGGGAGGGGGATGGAGGAAGTTTCTGCGTCGAGTGCTCTGCCGGGGAAACTCTACCAACTTCCCCCAGGAAAGGGGACACGGCGGGGACCCAGATTCCCGGGTTTGGGCCACCGCACCCCGCCGGGGGTGTGGCAGTGGCGTCGTGCCACCTTCGCCACCCCCCCGCCCTAGTTACGTTCGCCCCACAAACCTGAGGCCACCAGGGGTGGGGTGGGGGCGGGGTAAGCGGCACCCGGCGTTAGCGGCCTAGTGCGCGCGTGCGCGCGGTTGGCGTGGGGAGGGGTCGTGCCCGGGGTTCGCCGGTGGGGGGTTTGGGGGGTACGGGGCTTCAGAGCTGCGCGCGCCCCAGTGAAGGATGGAGGCGCGTACTGTAGTTGGCGGGGAGTTGTAGAGGCGGAGATCACTCGCCCGAGGGAGGAAGCGATTGGCGGTTAGGAAGCCGCGGAGCTGAGCGGGAAGCTGCGGTTATGGGGCTTGGACGGTGCGTGCCAATAGGACCGGAAAGGGCCGAATAAATTAAGCAGTGCTTCTCCGCGGGCCACGGGCGCGCGCTCACACGGCACATCCGCTAGCGGAGCTGCCTGGAAACCCGCTGGTGCACCCCCCCACCGCTCTGCGCTCGGTGGTTGGGTCCGCCGACGGCCGCCGCTGATTGGCTGTTGTCGGGGAGGGGCGTGGCGGTGGAGGACGCTCGACCTTCGCGGGTCTCTCAGTCTTTCCCGCCATGTCCTTTGTGGAGAGTTGGAGGTCTGTAGGCCCGCGTAGGCGCCGTCAGGTTACCCCAGGCCCTGTCACTCGGTCTGTGTATTCCGACTACACTCAAGGGAATAGCTGGAGTGAGGACGGAGACGAGGGATGCGACCAAGTGGCCCGCGACTTGCGAGCAGAGTTCTCGGCCAGGGCGTCGTCGGAGTCCAAGAGGGCTCCGCTACTCCCACGGATCGGGGACGGGTCGCCAGTCCTGCCGGATAAGCGCAACGGCATCTTCCCGGCGACTGCGGCCAAGCGAACCCAGGCTCGGCGGTGGCCCATCCAAGCCCTTTCCATTCTTTGTTCGCTGCTGTTCGCCGTCCTCCTTGCTTTTCTCCTCGCCATCGCCTACCTGATCGTTAAAGGTACTGAGATCCAGGCCTTGAAAGGCTGTCCAGCATAAAGTCGAGCCAGTACATCACACGCCCCCATTCACACTTTCCTCCCAAAGCTTTCCCTCGAAACTGTTACGGTACTTTGTCGTCCCCCCCCCCCTTTGTCTTCTCTCCTTAGATGGGCGACCCTGCTCCATAATGAGTGTAGAAAAGATCCACACTCTTAAATGCTGTAAAGGCATTGAATCCTTGAGTTGAAACATAAGTACGGCTTATGTTAATCAGAGCCCCTTTTAAAAGGATCAAAAAGTGTATGTAACAAAAATAGGCTGTTGATGTTCTAAGGCTGAGGTTTAGAGACGTGCTGTGTATACGCTTTTCTCTGATCCTAGATACATTGAAGGACAAGGATTTCTCCCCCTCATCCCGGGTTTCTACTTTTATAGGCAAATGGTTTTTCTTTGTAACCAAGTAGAGTTATTTCAGGACAGTCTGTTCTATATACTACTTAGTCAGAAATTGGCATATGTTGTCCAAGTAGGAATGTTCTGAAAGACGCTCTTCCCTTTACCCCATTGGGATTTGTTGTATGGTTTAGTATTTTTTGAAGTGGAAAGAGATTTGAATTTAGTTAGTGTTGCTTTTGCCAGTTCTTGAGAAACTGAAACATGAAAGCAGTATCTTGTATTAAAAGGATTCAACGCTTTGTGATTCTCGTGTTACCTTTACGAATTAAACTTTAATCTCTCATTTTCCCCACCCCCTAATGGGCTGCAGGTGGCCCTTGAACAGTTTTTTTTTTTTCTCTCACTTCAACCACGATAGATTTGTTGTGCACTTAGTTTATTTTTCTTTTACAATAAAGTTATATGTCCATAAGTAGAAGTTCATTTCAGAGGACATTGGTATTTTGGAGAATTGAGTAAAGAACTGAATTCAAATTCTGTTATGCCCTTAAGTTTCTTTGTACAAATTGTCTTCAACACACCTAGGAGACTATTCTCATGTTTATGGAAATCGGCTCTTGTAGAGGTAGTTGCTTGAAGGTAACTGAGGTGGTAAATCAGAAATTTAACTTAGCTCTGACTTCAGGGTACTTTTGACAACTGAACAGTATCTTTGCTGACTTTGGATATTCATGTCAGGAAGGAACACTACTCTTCTACCTAAACCTCTCTTTGTGTTTACAGAATTGCATACAGAAAACTCGAAAAATGAAGATGTCGTAGATACGGGGCTGTTAGGTATGAACTGATAATTTTATTAATCCGGTCACTTATTTTGTTTTTCCAAGTTATGTTTAATGTTATATAGGCTTTGGGATAAATATTTTATATATACCACGTATAGCTGATTCAGTAGTGTTTTTTATTTATGTGTTTGTGGTAAATGTTACTATATTTCCTTTATAGATATACATTTAGATATTTTTCATAATTTTTGTAATTTTAAATTGAGCCGCTAATGCAATTGTACAGTATTCAGTATAACTGCATGACTTTGGTCCACTAAATTCTTAGTTTCTGATTATGTTTTGGAAAAAACTCCCTATACTGCTGCTTCAGGAATTTAGAACTAGAAACTTGCTCACAAATTTAGACAACATAAATAGTATCTGAACCAGACTTCAGAAGACTTTATTGTTCACATTTTAGTAAGCAGTTTGTCTTTAGATAAAAATTTTTAAATAAGAATTATTTCCCATTAGCATCTAGGTGAATCAACTCTGTTCCTATTGTCCAAAATGTCATACATTATGTAGTTTTTAGCTTCCTACTGAAGAGGGTTATTGATGTTATCTGTCCCTTTTATAAACAAATTGAAAGACTTTAGTACTTTACCTATTTGATATATTTTACTATTAAAATTCAGGAATGAGGAAAACAGCATTTTTACAGCAGAAGTAACTGCCAAGACAAAACCCTGTATGAGCCTCTGATCTAGTGGAGAGTAAATTCAGTCACTATCACTTAATAGGTTTAACTCATTCAGATTCATGGGAATTAATTTTAAAGTAAGCATAGTTTGGCTTATAGAAAGTATATTTATTATATAGCATTTGAATGGGTAATCTTTTCCAACAGAGAAGCATTCTTTAAAAAGACAACTGTCTCAGGGTTGAGTGTGTTGTACTTCAGTGACAGACACTTTGCTTAGCGTACACGTGTTCTGATCTTCAGCACCACCCAGATAAACAAACACGCAAATGCTTGTCTCAGAGAAGCACTGCAAAGGTTATTGAGTTATTGAGGCAGTTGTGGTAATGCTTGTCCTTCTGTTTCTGAGTTTGAATTCTCATCTGTTTGGGAATAAATGCACAGCCGGCTTTACAAAGTATGATAAATTGATAGGAGACCTCTGAGTAAACTTTTCCTTAACAAAGACAGATAAAAGGAGAGGCCAGTTCTAGTAAGGGTCCCTGAAATCAATGATAAATCTATTAAGATACCAAGAAAAAAATGATTCATAATCTTACCACAAGAAAATGACTTAGGAATTACATCCTTATTCTCTTTACAATTGATACAAAAGTTTCAAATGAGGATATGAGGAAACAGCCTAAGTTTTGAATAAACATGTTGAAATTATCAGCTAGGTTATAAAAAAAGTATTTTGTACTGTCTTACGGTTTCTATTGTTGTGAAGAGACACCATGATCATGACATTTTTTATAGGAAAACACTGAATTGGGAGCAGGCTTACAGTTCAGAGGTTTAGTCCATTATCATCAGGGTGGGAAGAATGACAGCACACAGGAATATATGGTGCTGGAAAGGTAACTGAGAGTGCTCCATCTGGATCAGGAGGCAGCAGGGACAGAGTGAGGCACTGGGTCTGGCTATACTATCTGAGACCTCAAAACCCGCTCTCAGAAACATACTTCCTCCAAAAAGGCCACACCTCCTAATAGTGCCACTCCCTGTGAACCCATGGTGGGGGGCATTTTCTTTCAAAACACCACATATACCCTTGTTGTGTGAGAATGATTTTATCATTTTATATTTACTAGACATTTTAGTTTATTACTTGTCTTTTGGCTTAACTATTGCTATTAGGTCTGTTATTTTGGTAGTAGGTTGATTTTCTAGAAAAAAATAACAAGAGCATAGTAAGTGCTCAACCTTGAGAAGAGTTCTTTTTCTATAGACTTAAAAATTTGGGGTTGGGGATTTAGCTCAGTGGTAGAGCGCTTGCCTAGCAAGCACAAGGCCCTGGGTTCGGTCCCCAGCTCCAAAAAAAAAAAAAAAAAAAAAAAAATTTTGACCCCTGCGGATATTTTTAAATACTGATCTAGGGCTTGAATAAGTCTCAGTAAAGTAAGATGTAGCCGCAGGAACAACATTCCTCATTTGACGTGTGTACTTATTAATCTGGTGACTTGCTTGTATTTTTTTTTAAGCTACTTTTAAATTATGATTCAGGCCAAGGTTAGGTCCAAGCATATTTGCTTTTATGAATAGTTCTGATGCAGATACTCAAAGGACCGTGGGTTGAAAACTACCTTTAAATAATCGAACTAGGTGCTGTGTGAACTAGGTGCTGTGTCTGTCCCCAACACACACACAAACTTTTCTTTCTTTCTTAACTCAACTTTTTTCGAAAATGTATTCAAGAGTGATTAAAGGTCCTGGGAAGTAAGGGCTGGAACGGTTCAGTGGTTGAAAAGCATTTGCTGCTCTTGCATAGGACCTGGATTTGATTCCCAGCCCCCACATAGTGGCTCACAACCATCCTTAACTCAGTTCCAGGCTGCCCACCACGCTTTTCCTGACCTCCAAGGGCACCAGGCATGCACATGGTTCATAATGTGTGTTCACAAAAACAAATAGTAAAGTAAAATAAACCAGAAAAAATTCTGAAAGGTAAATTGTAACAGAGTAGTAAACAGTGTAAGTCTTAATACTTGTTAAGACATCTTCTTCTAAAGTTGCTAAGGTACTGCAGTGGGCTGAGTCATCTTTGTTTCCATGAAAAAAATTTCTTCATGGGTAGTCTGTTTTTTGTTTCCAGTTGTGGTTTTTTTGTTTGTTTGTTTTATTTTATTTTGTTCTGTTTTGGTTTTGTTTTTTAAAAAAGGTTTGTTATGAAGCAATAGAAGATCATTTGGGAGTTATTTTTGGATAGGGTTTCTCCGTGTAGCCCTGGCCTTCCTGGAATGCTCTTTGTAGCAAATCATTCCTTTTCCAGGGACGTTAATAAAACTATACATTTCACTCACTCCTCTTTTAAAATTGTTCTGAGACCAGATTGATTGTGCTAAACATACAATGTCGAATTACTTAATTTTGCCTCTTGGCTTTTGTATTTGTTGTAGTTTTCCAAGTTTTGTCACATTTGACAACTCAATGTTGCAGTATTCCCTGCAGTCTTTAATATTTCTGAGAATGTAGCATGATAACCTTTCATTTTAGGCAAACTTAGAAAATACTAAGAGAAATACATGAAATTGCCTTTAGCAGAAAATACTTAAAATACAGAAAATACTTAATCTAAAATATGCAGAGCTACGTGTATCACAGTTCGTACCATATAAACATTATATTGTGAAATTTGATGGAAAGCTTTTAGTGACTTATGAAGCTTCTAGACTAGGTCTGACTTATGTTCCTTAGACTCAGTTACTTGGGAAGATGAAGATGATAGTTTGCTTGAGCTTACACTCTCTGGACCAGCCTGCATAACATAGGAAGACTCCTAGTTCAGAAGAAAACAAATCAACTGACCAATGTATATGCATACACACTCACTTATAAACACAGCTTCTAAACATGATTGTGCCTATCTCTCATTAACATTTCTTAAATTCTATATGTGGTAAAGACCTGATTTCATTTATTTTTCAATAACAAGTTATTCTTGTTTTTGAGCTGCTCAAATAATTTGTGTACCTGACAAGTTTCTAGGACTTCACTCATGTTGAGGGAAGAAATAATTGACAAATACTGAGTTCAATCTTAAGTGAAATCATTGAAAATTTAAACTTTCTTTTTCAGAGGACTAATGATGTTCCTACCATCATGACTTTATCCTATCAAATTTTAGAAATATGATTAAAAGTTTCATAGAGAAGTTCTGGAACTAACCCATAGTGAAGTAGATGTTAAGAAAAGCTAAATTCTTCCTTAAGTTCAAAAATTATAAACTCGGAAGTTGGCTTAAGGTATGATTTTTCTAATTAAACCCACACACAAACTATTAAGGAAAAACACATTTATTTGTACTTGTGCTGGGTAACGCAAATATTTCACCTAAACGTCCACTGTTGTAGTACCACCTTTTAAAGATTGTATGACCTCATTAAAAAATAAGTAGAGAAAAGAGAAAACAAAAGTCAGCAGACTGGAAGGATGTAACAAAAATGACAGTTTATCGGGGTTTTGCTTATAGATTGTTTAATATTTGTACCAAATGTAACAGGAATGTCAGAAAGAACAATCCTTTCAAAAGAGCAAAACTTCAGCCAGGCTTGGTAATGCTGATTGGGAGGCAGAGACAGGAGAATCAGAAGTTCAAGGTTTTCCTTAGCTATGTAACAGTATGAAGGCCAACTTGGTCTCTAAGACCCTTTCTTAAAAAGTAGTTGTAAGAGGAAGAAAAAGCACAATTTTAAATTGACTTAAATTAATATGTTCCACTGTATACAATTTTTTAAAAGTTTAACATACCGAGTATGCCAAAAATGTTAATACCTTTATTTAACATTTTATGTCCATCAATATGTTAGTTCAAAAAAATGCATGAAGCTGTTTGCTCTGGTGTATTGAAAAAGCAGGTGGAAAGAATATAGAGTCAACAGAGTTGGTCATTAGTAAGTTGTTTAAAGTTGAGTGATACTTATGAATTCATCATACTTCTCTCTCAACTTTTTAATGCAAAAAGTTTATAGAAATACAATTCTAAATATTTATCTATAAAGTAACTGAATCTTCAAACTAATTTATTTTGAAAAGTGCACTAACAAATGAAATTGAGTACAAAATCTACACTCTCCTTTTCTTTGCATTGGTTGTAAACAGAGTCCAGTAAGTTTCAGTTCATGAAAAAGATGAAGCTTCTTCATTGTATCAACTAATAAATTGAGTTCAAGAGACGATAGCTGTATGTACTTAGGTCAAGATCTGTACTTTTGAAAGCAGTTCACACTGAAAATCTGTAATATCTGTGTAATGTGCTGAGTCCCCAATGTGATTTGCAACATCTTTTTTTGTAATAGTGAAAAGACTAAAATCTATGTTATGAGACTGTGTACTGATAAGAAAAGCCTACACCGACTACTGCTCTTTGAAAGCAGTAAAATAAGATCTTATTTCTGGATGATATACAGATAAGATCACTTCACCTGAGTTCTTTGTATGTTTATTCCCAGTACCTGCCAGCTTTTAGGAAGATGCAGCAGACTCTGAGTTAACTAACATAGCTAGCATATAGGGATAGCATAAATCACAGGGGAAAGAAGACTTCATTTTCAGTTTTTAATCTCAATTAAATACTAAGTTACATCAATTTCTAAATAGTATTCAAATGTTGCCTAAGGATTAATTTTGGTGCTATCATGACAAAATTGTTAGAGTTAACTTCTGTTTTTTTATTTATTTATAGATGAGATTTGTAAGTTTTAGAATCATAGGCACCATTAGACTACAGTTTCAGTGCAGCCTTAGTCTTGTTACTGTGACATAACTTCTCAGTCATGCAGCTTTTGATTATTTCAGGTTGAATATAAAAGTAGTTAAAATGTCCATGATGAGATAGCACTGAGATTGTACAGTAGTAATTAGTATGGACAATCTCAAGAATACTTTTTGTGTGTTTGAAAAATAGCCCTATTACTTTTTGACTAAATTCAGTTATATAAATAGTAGCCAGAGAAAAAGGAGATTGCTGCTCGCAAGAATAGTAGTAGTAAATGTGACAGGAGTGCTCTGAAAACTCTGAGATTTTAAGTGGCCAGGTACTGAGTTGTAAATGTTATTTCCTTCTTTACCTTTTTTGGTATCTAGAAGTTTTATCATTTCATCACAGTTTGTAATCTTGAATTTTTTTTCTTGATTAGTTGTTTTAGAGACTATAAAATTATACTAATCTTGGAGTAAACTTTTATTATGCTTACTTCTTTTTGGAGATGCTCACTTAAGCAACAAATAACACTTACTTGCCATTGTAAACATTATTAAATTGTAGTTGACAAATTTTGTAATTTTTGCCGTGTTCTTACTAGGTAACATGAAGGTTGATTCTCAGCCTTTATGGTTGCTGATCCCAGACTGGGCTAAGATTCTAGAGCCTGGGAACTGTGCCTGAGTTTTGAAATTGAGGTGCATTCTGGCGACATTTGCTGCAGTGAGTTACTGTTGAACTATCTTGCATCTGTTTCATCTACTATTTCTGTACCCCATACAGAGGTATCTACAGAACGATCTTTGGGCCATCACCAAGGTGTGCGAGACTACATTCCTGTCTAGGGTATTACTTCTTCTGGGTGGCCATGTAAAGAAGCCCGATGGCACTCTTCCTTTCTATCACAGGTTCAGGGCAAACACAACAACCATGTTTATTCCTAGTAGGAATATTGTTCTCTTGTTTTCCATCTAAGTACTTCATCTGTATCCCAAACAGACCATTAGTTTTTCTCTTCTAGAAGCTTTATGTTCACCTTTCTATCCCTGATTAAATTTGTATACTAGCTCTGTAATTTTATGAGATAAAATCGGAGAGAAGGTATTTCCTCTTCTGCTTTGCCTCATACTTCTTGTGGGGTAACAAAAAAAGGAGGGTGGTGCAGGAAAAGGGGAACTATCAAGACAAACATGTAGGTCAGTCTTTCAAAGCATTTCTACATATTCTTATTGTTTAATTACTTTGGCTTTTTACATGTCCCTGCTACTAAGCCCCACAAGATTTACAAACAATCCAATGCATATATTTCTTACCTGTTTTGACCTGCTCTGATTCTGACTTGGGCTGGTTTACTCCTTCTTAGGCAACCTGGTGGTTCCCCTGCTCCTGGGAGGTCACCATATTGATACCAAATTAGTGTGGACATCTGATCCAACATAGTGCACTACAGCCCAGAACTCCTGGACTCAAGCGATCCTCCTATTGCAGCCTCTCTAGTAGCTGGAACTATAGGCACACACAGCCTCACCCAGCTCTTACAGCATTTTTGGGTAGCCAGGAAATTGCTAATTCTTCTCATTCTTTGATGGTTTGTCTTTCCTTCTGGGACTCTAAAACATCTCATGTGAACTTTTTAGTAAGAGTATATCTTGCTTATTAAGAAGCAGTCAGAATATGATACATATATTATAGTACAACTTTCCTGACCTTCTTCTGTTTAAAAAGGACTGTCTTACTAGAGAAATTGTTTTGGAACCTGCTTTTACTTTTACATCTTTGAGGTAGGGTTTCATATAGCTCAGGCTGGCCCTGAATTCCCAGTATATGGGAGAATGAGCCTGAACTTCTGGTCCTTCTGCTTTAACCTCCCTAATGCTAGGTAGGATTACTGGTATCCCCATCACTGTGGAAGGGCCCAGTACTTTGTACATGCTGCACAGGCAGTCTTCCAACGAAACCACATTCCCAGCTATGTTTCTTTAATTTTTAAATAGATTATTAAATAATCACATGGGCCAGCTGTGGTAGTACATGACTTTATTCCTAACACTAGGGAAACAGAGACAGGTGGATGTCTGAGTTCAGAGCCAGCCTGGTCTACATAATGAGTTCAGGATAGCTGGAGCTACATGGTGAGACCCTGTTCAACCCCCTCCCCCCAATTCACATGGGTAAACATCTAAATACTTCTTAATAGGCTTCTTCTGTTCACAATTTCTTCTCCCTAAAGAGGACCAGTGTTAAATTCTCAAATCTTCACTGGGATATTTTTTTCAGCATCTTTATTGAAATATTTTTTCCATATATAGCACATGTACATATGTATCTCTCTATTAGATAAAATTTTTAAGCAGGTTTTCTGTGTAGGTCAAGTGAAGACTGACTTCAGGTTCATGGTATTACTTTCTCAGTTTCCAAAGTTCTGAAGTTACCAGTCTATATCACCATGCCATTTTGTACCTTGTTCATTGATATGTTTTAGAATTTATTGTGCATTGTGTGTAGTAAGAATTCAACCACGTTTCCTTTCCTAGGTAGTAATGAAATGTTTTATGGTGTAAGGGAGTTACTAGTGATTAAATTCTATCTATTATGCAAGGATCTTACATTGGGCTATATTCCTAGCCTACATTAACATAAATTGTTTTTTATAAGTTCTTGCTCTATTACAAACTTACCTTCCAAATGCTATATATTGCTCCTCTGGGTTCATGTGTTCATGCTAATTGTTAAATATATTTAGGTCCTATAGCATTCAGTATCTGATAGCAATGTGCTATTGAGTATTATTTTTAATATATAAACCTTAGAATTTTTTCAAGAACTACAGCCTTGATCTGAATTCTCATATTATCTCCTTAGAGACCTTAGGGAATACAAAATTTATTTTTAAAAAATTATCACAGTCTGTAGCTACTAATCTATATGCACTCCTATTTTTTTTAACCAAAATTTCTGTGAAGACAAATGTGCTTTCTGTTTTGTCCCCATTATGTAATACTGTACCAATACAAAATAGTTATTGAGTAGGTGTCATGAACTGAATTTATAAAAGACTTTTTAAGAACTTGAAGTTTAGTAAAACTGGGGACTGGGGAAGTGACAGGAGTTAGTACGTGCTGTGTGCTGCTTGCGCAAAGGGTAAGGTTTGGTTCTCAAAACCCTGTGGCAGTTTGTAATCGTTTGTCCCAGTTCCAGATGATTTGAGAGCCTCTTCTCACTTTTGCAGGCACCAGGCACACATTTGGTTTACGTAAATGTATTGAGGTAAAACTTTCATAAACACGAAATTAAAAGTATTATAAGTTTTTAAGAAATAAAACTACTCCCACTAAGGAGAATTAGATTAACAGCAGTTCATTATCCCTTTAATATAATGAGTTGAGTAGTGTCTAAAGCTCTTCAGATCAATTTATTCCTGTGTCCTGTCACTCTCTGTATCTTGTGCTTCAACTTGAGTGCACTGTAATACCATGATTTTGATTTGATTTCTGTGAGAAAAAAGTTCTAAATAGACCAACTTAAGTTCCTAAGATGTTGGTAAGTTGGAAGACAACTTTAGTTATATACTGAGCAAAGATATTTTCATAGGAAAACTATAAAGAGGAAATATTCTGCAATTGGTTAATTTATCAAAAGTGCTTGTTTTGGAGTGAAAGAAAGCACTGGGAACAAAGCAGTAGCAAATGCCAGCCAGCTATGGCTCATGAAGTTAAATGAGAACTGGAGAAGCCGTGCTAATGCTGAGAGTACATTGTTTTGACTGTTTTCATTGTAGTTGAATGTCATAGAACCAAATTTCTTATATTTTTAGCTAGAATTTGTCTTCATTTACACATATAATAACTTAAAATACTTAATGCTACAACCTATAACTGTGTTCTAGTAATTTGAACATTGCATGGGTTGAAAGGGTACTAAGCTCAAATCTCCTAGGAGATTTACATCTGGACCTGAATATCCTGGTTTAAATAATTTTAATAATTTTTCCCTCTCTTCCCATAAAGGATTCTGGTCTCTGCTGATAATATCTCTAACTGCTGGATTATCCTGTTGCAGCTTTTCTTGGACAGTGACTTACTTTGATTCTTTTGAACCAGGAATGTTTCCGCCTACTCCTCTTTCACCTGCTAGGTTCAAGTAAGTGTTTCTAAGTTTATTTTGTTTGTTTGAGGTATGTGTATGTGTGTGTCCGTGTGTGTGTGTGTGTGTGTGTGTGTGTGTGTGTGTCCGTGTCCCTGTCCCTGAGAGTGTGTGTGTGTGCGCGTGCGTGTGTGTGAATGCGCGCGCACGTGCATGTATGCACAATAATGTCAGTTCTTTAAAGACACTAAAGTTATAAGAACCAATAAGCTGGGATATGTTGAAGCTCTAGATTTCAGTATATAAGACAGAACAACATAAGATTTCTTTTCAAATGTTTGGGCCTCACCTTAGATAATTGGAGAATGATGTTTTAAGTTCCCTATCTAGATAATGTTTTTTTTTTTTAAATACTGAAAATCATATATCAAAGAAGTGGGAAATTTTTGTTACTGTTCTTTTTAGGTATAACAGTTTACAAAGTCAAAGTTTGAAAAGTTTTAGTGATGCATGTAGTCAGATTCAACAACAATTTTATTCACAAATTAGACTTTTTTTTCAGGATTTGACCCTTCTGTTTTAATTAACTTGCATATTTGGTGCCCAGTGTAGAGATCCAGACTAGAGTAGATGTGTTTTGGTAGTGGAATTTCTTTTCATTGTATTTTCTGTTTTTCAAAGAATATCAGAAACTCAGTAGCTAATGGTCTAGTACTAGAGAGACTTCCTCTTTGAATAGTATTTGCAAAAAACTTCAGAGATCTCTAGTTTTATACAAATGGAATTGGGAGGGAGTGTAAAGATGTGAAAATTAATTCAGTAAAATTTACATGTATTATGACAGCTGTTACCCTACCTCTTAAACAAAATATCTATTTGAGGACCTCTATAAAGATGAAGCCATAATAGTGATAATTATCAGTATTACTATAATACTGACATAGTTTTTGATATTACTTTCATTATTAGTTAAACTTCATGTATTTTCCTCCCTCAAAATATGTGCTTAAATATTTTGGTTTTACTTGAAGCAAAATGTGAAAGTACATATTTTATAAAAAAAAATATTTATCTAAATGCATGTTTTAAATGTTTCATTAATACTCGTGTGTCTGAAATGTGAATTGTATGCCTGTGGATCTGAGTTTAAAGTGGATAAATATTTAATTCACAAATATAGGAAGAGTTACATCTAATAGTGGAATACCATACTATATAGATTACTTGGATAGCATTCAGTCAGAAAGCTTATTTGGCTAAGACATAACAGAGTTCAAATTTATATTGTTTTGCTGCCCATTAACACCCAGTACCTTTAATAGCGTCTGTAAATCTTGTGTGATATATTTAATTTTCTATTATTTTTATTTGACATCTTCCCTGAATGCTAGTCCTTAAATTTCTAGATGTTAGTGTTCTAAAGATCAGGTAATTAATTGTATAGTTATAATAAATTAATTTTTTTATTAAATTGTAAGTAGAAATAAAGAGCCTCTATTGTCAGATGTTTAGAAGTCATTAAAATAAGATAGTGTCACATCACATACTTTTTCTACTTGGTCATCTGGTCTTAAAGAAGTTTTTAAACACTTACAAATATATTTTAGTATACTGTGTGTTAATTTTTACAAGAAAATATAAAATACCAAATCATTTGTTTATTCAAGCCAGATCTAAGTATACACATAAACACTCAAAGTGATACAGTTTGAAATGCAGACATTGCCCTCTAGTGTTCATGAAAACAAACAATTACTTGATAAAGGGCTAAGAATATTTTCTCTGTGTAGCCAGTAGAGTGAGTCCTTGCACAGGAAAATAGATTCTTGTGAAAATATTGAAATCTTTTGACTACTTATAAATCAGAAATATTATGTTTTAATAGAAGTAACTTTATAATATGTTATCTTACTACCTAAAATAAGGTTAATATAAGCACGTTTCTTGATTGTTTAAAAATATTTCTGATTCTTTGTTAAGGTGGCCTTGCAATGTAGCTCAGTTGCTGAAGTACTTGCTTAGTGTGATGTGGTCCTGGGTTTCATACCTGGCACTGTACAGTGTTAGTTGTACATGTGTGCAATCCTAGCTAGTTCAAGGCCATCTTTGGACTGCATAGCAAGTTTGAAGCCAGTCTGGGATATATGAGACCTTGTCTTGAAAAGAGAAAAATATGAGTGTGGAATGTGTGTATGTGTCCTTTAAGACAATGGAAATAATCAGGAAAATTACTGCCAACATTTTAATAAATGTTTTTCCATTCTTTATTTTCTTTATGATTATTTTAGAAATGGGAGTTGGGATCACCATGTGTATACTATTTTTTCATGATACTTAATTCATGAATGTTAATTGGTTTTATTTAAATAGTGTTGGTAGTTTTTACAGAATAAGACATGGATTTTAATAAAAGAATTTCAAGGGAAGAAAATCAAAGCTATTATGTTTTTTTTAACTTTTTTTTAACTTTATGAGTCACATTTTACTGAAACAAAATTCTCAGTGAAATATAAATGTAACATTTCTTGCTATTTAGTAAATACAAGGTGAAACATTTAATGAAATTAGCATTCTGAATGAATAACTAGTTTACATTGATACTAAAAATGAAACACTTTTTTGTTACTTAATTATATTTAACAGTTTTATTATGTTTTATTCAATTGTGTGTATGTATGTGCTGCTGTTGCTGCATGTACATATACCATAGCACGTGTGTCAAGGTCCAGAAGACAATTGAAGGAGTCACTTCTCGCCTTCCAGCATGTGGGTTCAATCCATCATTTAGAATTGAGTTCAGTTCTTCCAAGCTTAGTCATTAAAGTGAGATAGCTAAAGATCACTTACTTTGTTTACCCGCGGAACAATCTTGCCTTCTACCAATATATCTTTTTAATTTAGCTAAAAATACTCAGATGAATTTTATTACACACAAATAATCTGAATGTGCAAGTTGCTTCAGTTCTTGGAACTTGTTTTCTACATGTTATAAAATGGAACGCACTAATGATAACATCTCCAGGTGGCTTAATTTTATAAATTCATGGAACCATGTTCTTGTCAAAGTTTAAGTACCTTTTTGAAAATGTATCTTTATTTTTATTCCCAAAGTGCTTATATAAAAGTGAAAATTTTCCTTTATTATACTTATTATATGGAAAACTTTGTCATAGCTACTTGGAGTTTGCATTGTTAAAGAACAAAGCAGAAGTTTGGGTTTGGGGAAGTATGTATAGCATTCCTTAGTTGTCATTAGGTTATAATTTACTGTAACAATCTTGTATAATTTACTATTTTTCTGCAGTATCACATGATCATCTCCAGCTTACTTCCCTCATTCACTGGATCTTAGGAGTGAGTTCCAAGCAAGCAAATAAAGTGCACCTATAGCCATTACTTAATGTTGTGGCATCCGTCTATATAAGGCACTGATCCACATAAAATTATTGCATACAAAGAGAATCCACACGTTAAGTTATCTTGAGGCTCATTCAAGGATAGGCCACTGGCAGAACCAGATATTTTATTTAAATCTTTGTGATTGGAGAAGTTAGGTAGAATATCTACCTTGAAGTTGAATTCTTCTTAAAAGTACAACTTTTTTTTCTTTTAAACTAGTACTTTAATACTAGAGATGTGTTAGGGATTCCAAATGACGATGATAGAGGAGCCAAGTCTCTAAGCCACCTGGAGATGTTATCATTCGTGCGTTTCATTTGATAACATGAAGAAAACAAGTCAGTCCCAAGAACTGAAGCAACTTGCACATTCAGATTACTTGTGTGTAACACGATTCATCTGACTATTTCATTTGCTTCATTAACTCATTGACTTCTACATTATAAAATAAATTAAAGGGTTTGGGGATTTAGCTCAGTGGTAGAGCGCTTAAGGCCCTGGGTTTGGTCCCCAGCTCCGAAAAAAAGGAAAAAAAAAAAAAAAAAAAAGAAAGTTGTTTAAAATAAATTAATAGGAGGCGTTTTACAAATTTTTCTGTTGACAACTAACGTTAAGCTTTTATAATATGGCAATTTTACCTCTGCAGTGCTAAATAAGAGTAATAACTTTGTTTTTAACATCTGTCCTCATATTCATTGTTTTTTTCAAATCAGTGACACTTTTTACTTTAAACCCCACACATTACACATTACTTTTGTATGGGCACCATCTAGTGGTAAATGATCTATCTATAAGCTTGCAGTTACTCTGTATGCGAAATATAAAACCATTTAATTATCGAAAATCCTACCTATAATAGAAATATTACTTGTAGACTAGTAATTTGTAGAAAATTGAAAAACTTGTTGCTAACTTGAAAAACAATGTCCATTGTTTAGGTCATCATATTTAACAACTTATATTTTTATACCCTTTGTAGAACTATAAAACCAAAATAATGTAGTCATTTCAAAGTAAGCCCTTCTGGTTTGTTGGTTATACATTTTACATTTAATACTTGCATTTAAAGTTAATTTGTATAACCTAAAACATTACAAGGTGTCACGTACATCTACCTAGGTCTGGTGGACTTCCTTATTTAATTAGCTCAAGCTCAAAATATTGTGAAGGGAGTTACAAGTTATACTAAGAAATCTCTTTTAAACTTCCTCCAGTGCTGAGTTTGAGCCTTGGGCCTTTCACTTGCTTAGCAAGTATTTTGCAGTTGAGCTATATTCCTAGCCCTAAGGAAATATTTTCTGTCACAAAGATAGATTATTATTTTATACTATGAATATAAATCAAGACATTTCCAAGGAGAAAAAACAGGTTTGTGCTTATAATTACAAGAATGGAGAATTCTATTATGGAATTCAAGTATACTAGAGGTTACTAAGCTTCAAGTTTTAAGCTGATACAAAGTTATGTGAAAAGAAGAAGTATATCTTTGGGTAGCAAGATGGCTCAGCAGGTTAAAGATGCTTCCTGCCAAGCCTGGTGGCCTGCGATTGATCCTCTGGAAGGAGAGAATCCCTCACAGGTCGTCTTCCACCTTGACTTTTATATTTATACCATGGCACACACCTCTCCCTCAACTAAATAATGTAATTTTATAATTTTGCAGTTTTGTTATATCATGTATTTGAATCTAAAGCTTAGATTGTTGAATAACTTAGTAAGAAATTGATTTTCTATTAAAGATTTCCTGAGTAACACTGAAGAAATGACATTCTGTGGTGTGGAGACTACTTCAGCTCTTGTAAATAAATCTTTGACCACCTTCTATAGTAATAGCTCAACTTGAATGTCACAACTAAAAAGGAGCCAATTTGACAGTGGCTTACTTCTTTATTAAGAATTATTTAGCATTCACAAGACTGAGGTAGGAGTCCTGCCATGAGTTCAGAGCTGGGCTGCGTTACATAGTAAGTTCTGCGGGAGCCTGGAAGGAGATCCTAATGATCTTCTCCTTGTGCAGTTTAACCTTGACTATCTTTGTTTACAATATGAACATTTGTTAAAGGGCAGAGACTTCAAATGTTCCTAGGTCACTTTTTTAAGTCTGTGCTTATGTCATTCCTCAAACTTTGAAGCCATTTGGAGTTAATAAGTCAAGAAAAGGTGTTATAACTTGACTCATAGTATTTATGCCTCAGATGCATCTTGAATTTATTTCCCAGAATGAGGCAAATCAGAACACATACACTCATTTTATAGAAATCACAAATTCAGTCCTATATTTTTAGAAATTTGCTTTTCAGTTATATTACTGGTTGTTTTATTGCTTATTTTTGATAAAAGATTAATAGTCAAAACAAACCTTATAGTTGTGAGATTAACAATTTCTAAAATTGCGATAAGGTTAAAGAATGGTTTGATCTTCCCACAAACCTATTTAAAATACAGTCTACAGAATTAGCTAGCCAATCTGTAATATTACATTTTTGAGATACAAACCAATGAGTATCTGTTGCTTTTCTGACATTGTTGTCTTTTGTTGTTGTTGTTGTTGTAAATAATTGGGTTACTCATCTTTCTATTGCACTGTCAGCCACAGATATTTCATACATACCTTAGTTTCTCAAAGTACATTTTAAATATTATTAACCTTAGCATGCCTCATATTTTTAAATGCATTGTATTAAGTGTGACTTAGAATCTGCTGCTTGGGTGTTTCAAAAGAAGAAGGTTTTTAAAAATTACTTTATTAACTTATTTTTATAAGTTTATTAAAATGTGATACTTTTACATGCTTGACTTCCTCTGGAAAGCATTCTGTAAGTAAGTAGATGCTGAGACAGTTGGAGTTTCATGTGATTTTTGGTTGAATGTTGTTATTGGTATTGGGAGCAAAGTAGAATATCAAATATAAATTTCCTGGCGAATTCTAGATTTTAGGGTTGGCATCCCATGTTACTGTACTTTTCTATATACCCTTGAGACTTTGTTTTAAATGTGTTACTAGGATTATTCTGTACCTTCTCATTGCTCTTCACATTATAGTTAGGAAAATATATAATGGGTAATAGAGCATTATAGGAAAATGTGGGTTCTCTTAGGCAGTAATATAAATCTGTAGATTAAGAAAAGTGGATGATTTTGTATTTAAACTAGAAATTTCTTTTCCAAGCACACTAGATGTAACGTTGATTACAATGAATTAACTCTGTCCTCTTTTGTATAACTTTTGGAAAGCTGCTTCTTTGATGATTCAGATTTGTTATTATCATGAACTAATGGAACAGATGGCTAATTGCAGTAGGAGGAAAAAAAACTACTGACAAAAGAAGTAGATCATGGACTTAGCTTTGACATCTGAGTGTCATGAAGTTTCATTAACTAGGGACTGTTTGGAGCCGTCAGTTGCAATGAGTATATTAACAGCTATATTGGTGGTAGCATAATGTGGCTTCTGGGAGAGCCATATGCATGTCTTATGAAATATATACTTTTACTCCTGCATGAAGATATTGTATAGATGAAATAAATCCTTTAAGAAATTACACTAACATTCCTAGCTTCCTTGTTTTCATAACATGATCTAGCTGATTGTTTGCTTTGTACTTGTTTGATATTGTACTTGGTGCGCTGTTAATATATTTGCTTGTGAGTTTTAAAAAGCCCAGGCAGCACTGAGAATACTGCGTCTATTCGAACCACGTTTTATGTGTTCAGTAACTGTCTTAGTTATGGTTTCCACTGCTGTGAAGAGACACCATGACCATGGCGACTCTTGTAAAGAAAAACATTTAATTGGGGCTGGCTTACAGATTCAGAGGTTTAGTTCATTCTCATCCTGGTATGAAGCAATGCAGCGTACAGCAGACAAGGTGCTGGAGAGGTAGCCGAGAGTTATACATTTGGATCACAGGCAACAGAAAGAAAGTGACACTGGGCCTTGTTTGAGCTTCTGAAACATCAACGCTCACTGCCAATGATGCACTTCCTCTAACAAGGCCACTCCTTCAATAATGTCACCCTGTATGAGTCTATGAGAACCATTTTTATTCATATTACCACAATATTTATAAATTATAAGAAACAGCTATTATAATAGAAAGTGTTTTGAAGTCAGGAGGTGCTTTTAAATCCAGCTTATGCTATATACTCCAGATAAAATCTTGATCTACTCAGCCAGCAGTTAATATAAGTTACTGCTTAAATCAACAGATGAGGGCTAAGGAGATTGCCCAGCAATTAAGACTGCTTACTGCTTTTTCAAAGGATCAGGGATCCATTCCCAGCACTCACATTTAGTAACCCACAACTGCCTAGAACTCTAGCTCCAGGGATTGCCATTGTGTCTGGAAAATTATATAGTCTTAAGGATAAGGCATATTTCTTTAAATTACATGTTAAAAGCAATAATTCACATCTTAAGATACAACTATTAACATTTTCTGAAATTTTGTGCTTTAATGGCTAGTGGTAGAGCACTAGGAGGTCCACTAAGTGCTATAGACTAGGAGCAGCAGGAAAACTTAGAATATATTGGTTTAGAACTTTTATTACACATTGATTTTTACACACTTACATACTTTAAATCATTTTAGATAACTTAGAATACATAATAAAATATAAATGCTATATTTGTTTAGGGACTGATGACAAGAGAAAAATGTCTACATGTTTGACACATCTCCCTCCAACCCCCTAGAGTATTTTGAACTGAAGCTTGGTAAAACATGGAAGGGTGATATGGAGGCATGGAAGATCTGTTGTAATTGAAATGGTAGTCAGTGTTCTTGTTTGTTTGTTTGTTTTTGTTTTGTTTTTTAGGGGGGGTTCTTGTTTGTTTGAATTTTAAGTTTAAAGCAAGACTCTGTACTATCTGGTAAGGTTACTCTGGCTAATAGCTTCACATAGCTTCAATAATATGAGAAATAAAAGCTAGCTAGTTCAGATAGTCTGAAAGAGTAGATTAGTGAGAAGTGGTTTATCCCCTACCCTGCTGAACCAGTTAGACGAAAAATAAGTTACCAGTCAACTTATAATATGAACCTTAACCCAGTCCGGATAGTTTAGAGAACTATCTGATTAAAGCAAAGTCATTTTGCAATGAAGATACCGTTTTAAATTGCAAAAAATTCTGCCCTAAAATTTTCTCTTGTTAGGTGAGAATATATGTGAAGGAAGGAAAGTGCAAGAGTAAATAAGGTATAAAAATGAAGATTCCAAGAGAATTGAATCTCGTGTTCATCTCTGTAGCATAGGGGTTCACTTCAGATGAACTAAGTCTTAATAAAAACAGTAAGTTGCCTAAATTATGAAAAGAGGCTGACTTAAGACTGGTATTCTTATTCTTTGTTTTTTTAAGTAATTTATTTGGAAATTTGGGTAATTGTTTATTTAGTGCCTTAATTTCTGGTTCCTTAAATTGCTAGTTACTGAATTTTAAAGTGTTCCATTTATAAAAAATAATAAAGCTAATTCTACATTTATTTTAGGCATTACTATTAAGCATTAATAAAAATATATTAATAGAAATTACCTTCAATATAAAATCTGGGTGGAAATATATGCTCACTAATAAATTTTACATATTTCATTTGTGTGTGCCCAGATATGGCCACACATACCATGGTATGTAATTGTAGGTTCACAGACAACTTGGAGGAGTCCATTCTCTTCCTGCTTCATGTAGAACTGGGAGTTGAATTTAAGTTGTCAGGTTTGGAGGCAATTCATGTCACTAGCTCTCTCTAGTGAATTTTGATGAGAAGAATGGTCTTGAATAAGCAGGACAAGAATAATACAAAGTAAGATCACATACGTTTTATAGATTTATTTGTACGTTATTTAGATCATGTGGTTTAGGGTTAGGTGTTTGTTTAAAAGGAAGAAAGAAGTAGAGAGTAGTAAATGAACGCTCGTTTTCATGCTGTATAGCTAACATTTATTTGCTATGCAAATATGTAGTCTTCATAGCACCTTTGTTAAGGTAAATTTGTTGTCAGTTTTATAGAGGAAATTGAAGGCCAAAGAGATCAGACAACTTTTCTATCTTTATACCCCTTGTAAGAGGTCCTCAAACCCATGTCTGACTTGAGAGTTTGACTCATACCACTGGTGAGAACCACATGAGCCCTTCATTTTGTTGTGTCTGTATTGTTGGAAAAGATTTCTTTGAAACTAGACTAAGATAGTTTCCTTTGTACAACTCATCTTCTAACACGGAAGTTGTCCTATTACAATGAACCTTTCTTTGTAACTATTTTCAGTCATTTTATTCTATTTGAACAGCATTTCCCATTTATTTCCACTTTCAGAAATGTAGTGAGAAATATATCTAAGCCTGATAAAAATCTACATTTAGGGTCCTAACTTGAAAAACAGTTTGCTTCTGTCTATTCTGTCTTATTATATGATCAAATGAACAATCATGTAAAGTTTTTTAACTAATAAGTTAACTTATTAATTTTTTATTATTGGATTTCCTTGATTGGTTCTTTGGAAATAAAATATGTGTTTAAATCCCTATAACATTGTTTCACTTTAAATATCAATAAGATTGGTAAGTAACCTTTTAATTGATAGAAAAAAAAAACACCTGTACACAAGTATGTACTCTCTTTGAAGTATTTTCCTATTCTGTCTACCTGAAATAGTCATAGAAGTTTACAATTACAAAGGATCCTAAATTAATACAATCCTGTCTTCTAGTTAATAACCATAAAGTCTTTTTTAAACGCTTTCTTTTTTTATTGGATTTTTTAAAACACTTTCTTATAAAATTTTTTTTCATTGCTCTTTTCCTTTCTCTTGAAACAAATTCCATATCCTCCCCTGTTCCCTACCACCAAGTTCATGGCACTCTTTCTAAAGAAAAAGTTTCAATAAGAAAAAAAGTGCAGGGAAAACATAGAGTCCATTTGTGTTGGCCTCATCATGGGGTCTGTCCCACAGTGTGGTTGTTATACCCACTGTCTTAGTTACTTTTCTACTGCTGTGATGAAACCATGACCAACTCTGGAATTAATTAAAATCCAAGTTAATGGGTTCACTTGTAAGATTTTCTTCTTAGTTAAGTCACTTGAAGTAGGAAGTGCCACCTTTAATATGGGCCATATCCTCTTCTGTGGCCTATATAAAGGAAAGAAGCTGCCTCTTTTTGCTTGCTTGCTCTTGGTCTCTCTGGCAAATCCATCCCTTCACTAGCATTAGAGCTTCCTCCTTTGGGACTCTGGCATACACTGAAGCCCAGCTGAGACCTGCATACTTGTGGACTCAGCAGCTGCTGGATTTGTAGACCTGTTCCAGGCACACAGTCATTGTTGGACTAGCTGGGCCACAGTCTAAATCACTTTAAGAAATCAGTGTTGGTGTTATAATGAATGTGCAGATATTCACTCTGTAAGTTCTGTTTCTCTAGAGAACCCTAACTAATATAGGAGTAAAGGAGGGGTTTTTTGCTTATGATTGTGAATCACAGTTCATGGAGGGAAGCCAACGCAGGTCTCAGCAGGAACCTGGGAGCAGAAGCTGATGTAAAGGCCATGAAGGAGTGCTACTTACTAGCTTGCTCAGTTTACCTTTTTATAGACCCCAGGACCATCAGAGTAGGGGTGGCACCACCCACATTGGGCTGGGCCCTCCCACATCAGTGACTAATTAAGAAATGCCCTAAGGGCTTACATATAGCCTGATCTTATGAAGGCATTTCCATCATCTCAGGTGACTGTCTTGTGTCAAGTTCACATAAAACTAGCCAACATACCCAATGGCAGTATTGGAGAAAACTGGTTTTCCTTTTGCCAGCAGTATCAGTAAATTTTTTTAGTTAAGGGTGGTCCACTTTCCCTTCTCAGCACTGAGGTTTTGTGTGGTTTGAACTTGTGCAGTTCTGTGTGTGCTTTCAGTCTTTGTGAGTTCACCTTTATCAGTCCTATTGTGTCTTTATGAAAGATGGTGATTCTATAGAGTTATCCATCATCTCTTTCTATTAAAACCTTTCTGTGTTCTCTTCCATGTAGATCTCTGAGCCTTAAGCGTTTTGGTAAAGACAACCCATTTAAGGATGTGTACTCAAGTCTCATTGTTTAGTTGTGAATGTCTCTGTTAATTCCCATCTACGACAAGTAGAGACTTCTCTGATGATGGTTAAGGGACACTCTGATTTCAGGGTATTGTGGTATATTTTCAGGAGTCATTTTATTGCTATGTTTCTTTAACAGAATAATAGTAGTAGGTTTTCCCTAGGTCCATGATTTACTAGTCTCGGATTCTTGGCCACTTTGGCAGTATAGAGTGAGGTTTTGCAGATCTGTGGAATCACAAAGACCAAGAGAGGGGGCAGAAAGAAAGGCTGGAAGAGAATGAAATGAAATCTTGAGTTCTACTTCTGGTTCTGTCCTTTTCTTCATACACCATACTGCTTTTATTATTTTAAACCTTGCCATGTTTCTTAAATTTGACAAATCAAAACTTATATCATTAAGGAAACTTGACATTATTCACAATTTTTTTTTTGCTCTTTTTCTTTTAATTTTCTATTTGGTACTCAAAAGCTTTTTGAGAGATAGGGGTATAGCTTAGTTCTCGGAGTGATTGCTTACCATTCATGGGGCCTTGGGTTTGGAATCCCAGCACTGGCTGCATAAATTGGGTGTGGTGTGTGTGGTGGTGTACTTTGGAGGTAGAGGTAGAAGAATCAGAAGTTCAGAGTCATCCCCACTGTGTAGCTATAGTAGGCTGAGACTCAGATAGGAGAACTTCATCCTCTTTCCTGTCCTCTTTTTTAATCTCTTCAGACTTACCCCTCCTCTCCCAGCCTGTCTCTACTCCTTTGGTACTCCACATCTTAGTGAAGATCCAGGATCCCCCTAGTTTAGTTCTCTCTGGCAGCCCCTTTCAGCCTCTCCTGGTAGCCGTCTCCATTCCTCTGTGACTCACTCCAGACCTGTAGACTAGCTCTGTACTAGGGAATCCACAGCTGGGACTCACACAGCCGGCTGCCACAGTTCCCTTTCTCGAAATATTTGAGTACATCCTTCATTTCTTTTTCTTTTTACATTTATTGTTTTCTTGTCTATGTTAGTTTGGCTTCAGGGGACAACTTGGATTCTGTGAATCAAACTCTGTTCATCAAACAGATGAACATGGCAAGCACTTTTATCCAACTAGCCACTTTGTGGGCTCTTTTATTATCTATGTGTGTATGCATTTGTGTACAAATACCATGGCACATGTATGGATGTGAGAATGTACCTTTTGTGACCCTCCTGCCATGGTTCCAAGTAGTAAACCTAGGTGTTAAGCTTATGTACTGCTGAGCTATCTTGCCAGCCCCTTTTTAAGAACATGCCATTCTACTACAGTAGTAAAAACAGTATCGTTTCTATGTAGTTAATGGGATACTTAGAAAAATACAAGCAAAGCTCTTATAAAAAGCAAGTGTCAGGAAAAAAATCACATGTACACACGTTTTGTGAAGTAGTTGAAACAGTAATTATAAGAGGTATTTCTTTGCTGTCATTAGAAACTTGTTGGAAGCTACTACAGTTAAACAACCATATTAGCTCACATTTGTGTCTAACTCGTTCACATAGGCTCAAAGGAATAGCTTTCTATAACTGGAAAAAATATATGATCAGGCTAAATACATGGAATAATTTGTATTTTAAGTTAGTGCTAAGTAAAAATGAGAACAGGGAAGTGCTATTAGTGGAAGACTTGCTTGTAATGTAACAAATTATGTTATTGCTACACACAGTGGAAAGCAGTTTTAAAAAATGGAGATCAAGTTCAGCACTTTGTACTAATAAAATTATTTATATATAGTTAACCAGGAAATCAGAACTTTTTTCCTAGTTTTCAAGATTTGTTATGTGTGTTTGTGTATGTGCATGTGCTGTGGTGTGTGTGTATGTGTGTGTTTGTGTGTGTGTATGTGTGTGTGTGTGTGTGTGTGTGTGTGTGTGTGTGTGTGTGCCATTTGTGCCTTCTGTTCTGGTGCCTATGGATGCCCTGGGGCTGGTATTATAGGCAATAATGAGCCACACAATTTGGATGCTGGGCAGTCAGTCCTCTGGAAGAGCAGGAAGCTCTCTTAACCACCAAACCACCTCATCAGTCCCTAGCAGGATTTTTAAAAGAGAATTTAAGATTTATAATTCTGTACTATTCCTGCAAGTGTCCAGTATTTTTAAACTTATACATTAATGTATAAAACATTAGAAAAACTCATTGTGATACCTTAAGTATTTACTGGTTTTACTTTAGATCTTAACTAGTTTTCTCATAACAAATTACATTTGTTCGTTTTTGTTTTTTTTTTATTTTTCCTGTTTTCTAGGAAACTGACTGGACATTCTTTCCACATGGGCTACAGCATGGCAATTCTGAATGGTGTTGTAGCTGCTCTCACTGTGGCATGGTGCCTTATGTAAACCCACAATAGAACAACATTGTTGGTGAAAGTCATTGTTTTTGAAGTTACAGAAATGAAATTGCCTACTCAGAAGACTGAGAAATGTGATTCATATACATACTATCATCATCATTATGGAAGACCTTATAGAGGCCATTTTTTAAATCTATAAGATGTTTACTTCATCTTTTTTTACTTTTGTGTAGTTTATATCTGTTACAGAAATTATTTCAGTGGAAATCAAACATGGAAACTTGAATACAGGACCATGCCTACCTTTCTATGCACATTTTACTTTTTACTAACATTAATATTACTGGTTGAGGTAGAAATATTTATATACTACATTAAGAAAACAGTACTGAGGCCAAGTGTATTAGCAAGACCTTAAAGCCCAGCATTTTGGAGAGAGAAGCAGGTTCTGTGGGTTCAAATTTAGCCTGTAGTTGCACAATGAGATCATTTCAAGAAAAAGAAGAAACAATTTCTATTCTTTGAGACTTTGTAGAAGCTACATAAATCAGAGTTTTTGATAATCAATAGAATGCATATGTGCACTTATATTTTTGTGGAGTATACCTAGGGGTTTTATATATTTTTATAATATTGAATTTGTTTTTAAAATGATTACATTTATACCTATATGGTTGTAAATTTTATTTCTTAGCTGGTGTAAACCTGTCCTTTAGTATTTTGTCTCTTTTTAAAAAGCATTAAAGTACATTGACTTAAATTTAAGATTAAGTAAATTTATTTTTTAACAAAAAGATACTACAAATTCAGGGTAAACTATTTGTTGTTATAATGTTAAGAAATTTGATTTCTATTTTCCACAATTAAAAGTATTTATTTTGATGTATATATCAGGGCAGCAAAACTTGTACTATTTTGTTTTTGGTAAATGAAAACCTAAAAATGTTGTATGTAGAAATGTTTGAACTTGTGTATTTTTAATCTCAATTTAGTTGTCAAAGTAGAAAAAGTATTTTGATGCTCTGTATGTGTACATATAATTAAACTGTAATATGTATGTTGTAATATATTATACATACTGTAATTGTCATGTCAAGTTTTTTTGTTATTTTCATAGTAATTAAGCTTTAAATGTTTTCTGTCTTGCTTGAGAGTTAAGTGTTTAGAAAGTCACATCAGTTTTAGAAAGTTGAATGACATACACAGCTGTTTTTCCTGGCTGTAGAAAAACTTAGATTAGGAAAACATTGTGTAATCAACATGTATTCTAGCTAAGAGGCAATGAATGTGTGCAGTGCATTTGCAGTCCTACTGCTCTTACTACACAAGGGTTCTAAAACTCTTGATGTTTTCTCTAGATTCTCAAAAAAAAATTAGAAGTGGCTAATAATGTTCCAATTGAAGTGAGATATGAAGAGGGGCATAGATAGGGTCTTATTAATACCAGTCCCATGACTTACTACTCCTACTAGTTACACTTGCTACAGTGGTTCTGTGCTTGTTGTTGTTTATTGGCTTTTCCATACAATCTATTTTGACTTTATTCTTTTCACACATGCCCTACCCTCAACTCTTCCTATATCGTCTCCTTTCCCACCACCCCTAACCCATCCAACTTCATGTTCTATCTTTCAGGGGGGAAAGGAAATCTGTTGTTTGTTTGTCTGAATGACTGTTCTTTTGTTCTCAGCCATTTTACCTTCTTCTACCTTTTCCCTTAAAGCACCCGTATTACAAAGATATGTTCAAACTGTAAAACTACTTTATCTCCTCTCTACCTGTGTAAAGCACCATTATCACCCCAATTTGAATGGCTCCTTCTAAATTTTTTGTGTATAGTGGCAAGATTAAAGTTATAGTCAATTTTTCAGACACAAGGTAGCCTCACTTATAATGAAGATACACAGGAAATATAATACACTATTTCTCTAGAATACTATATAATCCTTTGGAATATGTCTCTTCATTTTCCACACCTAATGTTGGGTTTCAGTATTATAAACCATGTATGAGGAAAGTGATGGTCCGAGGTTACTTGTCTTAGACCAAGCTCTCTCCTGTCCATAGCAGCTGCAGTACGAATAGGGTGATGTTATTCAAATCAGCCAATGTATCAGTTTGAAGCTAAGCTCTTGAACCTGGGAGACAGAATCCCAGGAAATGCTGGCAACCATGTGAACGGAGCTTAGTACAAAAGTTGAAGTGAACACTGCTAATGATATTCTCCTCTTTCTTGAAAACCTGTCATTCTCAAAACTCAGTTACAATGTTTCCATACATTTGTTTCTGCTGTTTACTTACTTAGTCTTTTGTCATCTGCAGAATGAAGATGGAGTCACCTAACAGTTGGAATTATCCATATCCATTAGATGCCAGCCCATCAGTTTACCTATGGCTGATGATCTCTCTCCAAGACTTCAAAGGAGATATTAGTATAAAGCCAGCTTCTGAGTTTAGTGCTTCATCAGAAATTTCGTTCCAAATTGAGTTAGGGATCCTTTAAATGCTGCCACAGTTTTGTACTATCAAAAATTAGTCTCTAGTTATGTATTAAGTCTAATATTCAATGTATTAGTTTCCCAGTATCTTTACCTGCTAAGTGGAAAAAAATACTAAACCAAGACATTTTAAACTGAAAACAGTGCAACAGTGTTTGTAAGACCTGGATAAGACACTTAATATAATTTGTAATTTCAAGTATATCAAGTATAACAAGAGCTGAAAACTAATAATATCAAGAATTAACAGAATTTCAGAGTAAACCTTTTGTATACATAAAAGCCAGAAAGACTGGAAATGCAAAGATATTATTTATTAATCAGTGTAGAATGGAATTATATATGTGTATATATATATATATATATATATATTGTGTGTGTGTGTGTGTGTGTGTGTGTGTACACACTATCAAATAGTAAAAAGAGTTCTTTGAAAAATAGAACTCTGGTTAATTATATTTAAAAGGTTTTCAGTGTATTTTTACATTTCTGTTAACTTTCTTGACATTTTTATTAGAATCCAATATCTCAAGTAAAACCATCTGACCATGGAAAATAAGGTTTAATTGACATATCTAGTTGCCCAGGACCCAAGATGGTCGAAGGTAAAGCATAAAAATACATAAGTAGTCAAACACAATGTGCTCACTCACTAACCCATGGATGCAAGCCTGATAACCTCAGGTAGTGGATAACATAAACTGTACTTATCTTCCTGGAAAGGGAAGCAAAGGCCTTTAAAAACATTTTTCAAGGTTTGTTGTATTTGGTTTGGTTTGGTTCTTTGTTCTCAGCTTACCCAGTCTGCTAGATACTTGGAAGCATTCAGTTTAATGCTGTTTCTCTTGGAAGTCTTGGAACACCCTGGCTTCTTCAGTCAGTTTTTCTGGATGTTCCAAACAATGGATTGATATTGATAGATAAATTGATATCATGTTTTATACTTCTGTTTTGGCTTGCCAATATTCTTAAACTTTTTATTCAAAACCAAAATGTGGCTATCATAGATTATCTTACTGTACAGAACTTCCTTGAGCTTCCTGGTCCTTATTTTCTTTGCTGAATTAATTCAAACAAGTTACATAAGTATAGAGTTTATTGCAGAGCATAAGAGGTTAGAGCAGACAGTGGACAAAGGACACATTGCAGAGGAAACCCTTCCACAGTAAGAGTGGACAATGGCAAGGGACTCAGTGCTGACTTAATGTTGAGGGAGGCCTTATATACTGTTTGGAGTGCAGTTTTTCTAAAGGATGTCAAAGCTGGAGAGATCTCATATTTGTAATTTAAGGACACAACTGAAAATGCTAGGGAAACAAAAAATACCTCCCGAAGAGTAGATGGTAAATAAATTTAGGGCTCAAATTGATGAAATAGAAGCAGAACAAAAACATTAAGAAATATCAACAAAGGGAAGAATTGTTTCTTTGAGAAAATCAACAACCTGTACAATCCCTTACCCAGATTAACCGAAGTCAAAGAGAAGATCCGAATTAAAATTAGAAAGGAAGGGATATTTCAACAGAGCAGAGAATCACAGAGACAGACTTTGAAAATCTAATTGTGACTGGAGGGATGAGCCAGCTGTTAGGAACTTCTTACAGGGGGCCAGGTTTGATTCCTAGTACCTTTGGCAGTTCATATCCAATTCCAAGACGAACATGATACAGACATACATGTAAGCAAAGCACACATGGAATACAAAATAAAAGTCTAAAAATTGTTTCCTTAAAAGAAAATATATATTCCACTAAACTAGAAACACAAAAGAGGGGCTGGGGATTTAGCTCAGTGGTAGAGCGCTTACCTAGGAAGCGCAAGGCCCTGGGTTCGGTCCCCAGCTCCGAAAAAAAGAACCAAAAAAAAAAAAAAAAAAGAAACACAAAAGAAATGGGTGAATTTCTTTAAGTGCATGGCCTACCAAAGTTAAATCAACATCAAATAAGCAATTTAAACAGACCCATACTCCCAAGTGAAATAGAAACAGTACCCCCCCCAATCAAGGGCTATATTTAGTGCCTATCACACCTTTGAAGATGGATTTATGCCAATATTTCTCAAATTATTCTACAAAATAGACACAAGGAACATTTCCTAATCGCTTTTATTTTAAAACTACACAGAGACCCAACCAAAAAAATTATGATTAATGTCCTTTAAGAGCATGGATGTAAAAGTTCTCAATAAAGTACTTAGACATCAAATCCAAGAACACAGCAAAAAGGTTATGATTGCTGTGTTGAACACAGCAAAAGCTAGCACTTGGAGTTCCTAGGCGAAAAGAACAATGACCCATGTAGAGAGATTTATATGGAATGTCTGGGATTTATCGAGAAAGGAAAGCAGCTTTATAGGTTGGTATATTTAAAGGAAGAGTGGTGTTACTGGGAGTGTCAAGCCTTATCTAGAACTTTAGAGGTGATGAGAGATCAAAGTTACATCCTGAATATACTTCTCTCCAAAAGACACTTAAAGACACTTTCCTTCTGGCCATCAGATTGGCCTGTAGTATCCATAGGGACATGCAAATACCAAGGCGAGGATTGAGTTACAAATTGTTTCTGAATTTAGGTTTGACCTTGAAAAAACTTTACAGGCTGTCTGTATGCAACACAATTAGGTTGGCTTCATCCCACAGGTGGAAGGGTGGTTCAAAATACATACATCAATAAATATAAACCACCACATAAACAGCCTAAAAGACAAAGAACACATGGTGATCTTAAATGCCGAAAATGCTTTTGACAAAATCCAATAACCCTTTGTGATAAAAGTCCTGGAGAAACTAGAGATAAAAAGGACATTCCTCAACATAATACAGGGAATTTACAGCAATCCCACAGTCAGCATCAATGTAAACACAATCTCAAAGCATTACCACTAAAATCAGGAACAAGACAAGGATGTCTACTCTCTCCATATCTGTTCAATACCTAGAACAATGTAAACTTCAGGAGGTCGAGGAAGAACTCAAAGTATACTTGTAGGCAGTATGTTTTTTTTTTATACATAAAATACCCTAACAATTCCACCAGGGACCTTTTATAGCTCATGTTATAAGCAAAGAAAAATCCAAAATCAACATACAAATATTAGTAGCCTTCCTATATATCTATGACATGCTAAGAAACAATGTTCAAAATAGCCTCAAATGAAATAATATAAATTATCTTGAAATAACTCTAGCCAAGCAAATAAAAGTAAAGTTAAATTAAGACATAGAAGAAATAAACAAGATGACACCAGAAGATGGAAAAATCTCCAGGTTCAAGCAAGGATCAGTAAGATTAGCATTGTGAAAATGGCCATCCCACCAAGGGCAATCTACATATCCAATGCCATCTCTACCAAAATTTCAACACAAATATTCACAAAGTTTGAAGAAAGCTGTCTTCAACTTCATATGGAAACCAGCATATAAAAAAAAAAAATCAGGATAGCTAAAATAATCCGAAATAAAACTACTGGAGCTATCACTATCACAGATTTCAGTTCATAATATAGAGCTATAGCAAGAAAAAATGGTACTGGAATAAAAAGACACATTCTAAATCAGAACTTTAGACGTAAGTCCACACACCTATGAACACATGGTTTTTAACAAAGAAGCAAAAGAAAGTAAAACACACACATGAGAAAAGATAGCATTACCAAATAATGGTGCTGGTCAAACTAGATGGCTTCATGTTGAAGACTAAAAATAGACTCATACTATATCCCCACAGTGAAAATGAATCAAGGACCACAACATAAGACAAAATACCCTGAATCTGGTAGAAGATAAAGTTGAGAATAGACTTGAAGACACTGACTCAGGAAATAACTTTTGGAATAGGACACTGATAGCACGGGCACTAAAAACAATTAAAATGGGACCCCAACGAGCCTGAAAATCTTCAGTATGCCAAAGGACACCATCATTCAGGCAAAGGACCAGCATACAGAATGGGAAAGGATTTTAACCAATTTTACATCTGATAGAGGGTTAGTACCTTAAATATATAAAATACTGAAAAATAAGAAAACAACCCAGTTAGAATTGGGGGCACAGAACTAAGAGCAGTCTCAAAATAAACACAAATGGCTGAGAGATAAAATGTTCAACATCCTTAGGCATCAGTGAAAAGCAAGTTCAAATTACTTTGATATTTCCTCTTACTCCAGTAAGAATTGCCAAGACCAATAAAACAAATGACAGCTCATGCTGGCAAGAATGTGAGGTAAGGGTAACAGTCATCTATTGCTGGTGAAAATTGTACACTCGGTTTGGAAGTCTGGAATTGTTGCTTTTGTTCAACCGAAGTAATTGTCTTATTGGAAGCTTGCTTCTGAATAAGTTCACCCTTTCTAGTTCTTTTTGAACTCTGGCTGGCTGGTTCAACTCTGCTGTTTCAGCTCAAACTCCTCTCCCAGCTGAGATTCGATCTGGCTTTTCTCAATGTTACACTTAATTGCTCTGCTTGTCCTCAAACTAACTCTGGCAATTTGTTCTAATCTATTGACTCCTTATTCTCTGGCTTCTACTACCTCTGTTGACCTGCATTAAACTGCTTGGACTCACTAAAAAACTCAGCTGTAAAAGGCGAAAGATTTATACGATCTGAAGAGAAACCAGAATATAGCATTTTCAGCAAATGGTGCTGGTTCAACTGGAGGTCAACATGTAGAAGAATGCAGATCGATCCATGCTTATCACCCTGTACAAAGCTTAAGTCCAAGTGGATCAAGGACCTCCACATCAAACCAGACACACTCAAACCAATAGAAGAAAAACTAGGGAAGCATCTGGAACACATGGGCACTGGAAAAATTTCCTGAACAAAACACCAATGGCTTATGCTCTAAGATCAAGAATCGACAAATGGGATCTCATAAAACTGCAAAGCTTCTGTAAGGCAAAGGACACTGTGGTTAGGACAAATCGGCAACCAACAGATTGGGAAAAGATCTTTACCAATCATACAACAGATAGAGGCCTTATATCCAAAATATACAAAGAACTCAAGAAGTTAGACCGCAGGGAGACAAATAACCCTATTAAAAAATGGGGTTCAGAGCTAAACAAAGAATTCACAGCTGAGGAATGCCGAATGGCTGAGAAACGCCTAAAGAAATGTTCAACATCTTTAGTCATAAGGGAAATGCAAATCAAAACAACCCTGAGATTTCACCTCACACCAGTGAGAATGGCTAAGATCAAAAACTCAGGTGACAGCAGATGCTGGCGAGGATGTGGAGAAAGAGGAACACTCCTCCATTGTTGGTGGGATTGCAGACTGGTAAAACCATTCTGGAAATCAGTCTGGAGGTTCCTCAGAAAATTGGACATTGAACTGCCTGAGGATCCAGCTATACCTCTCTTGGGCATATACCCAAAAGATGCCCCAACATATAAAAAAGACACGTGCTCCACTATGTTCATAGCAGCCTTATTTATAATAGCCAGAAGCTGGAAAGAACCCAGATGCCTTCAACAGAGGAATGGATACAGAAAATGTGGTACATCTACACAATGGAATATTACTCAGCTATCAAAAACAACGGCTTTATGAAATTCGTAGGCAAATGGTTGGAACTGGAAAATATCATCCTGAGTGAGCTAACCCAATCACAGAAAGACATACATGGTATGCACTCACTGATAAGTGGCTATTAGCCCAAATGCTTGAATTACCCTAGATGCCTAGAACAAATGAAACTCAAGATGGATGATCAAAATGTGAATGCTTCACTCCTTCTCTAAAAGGGGAACAAGAATACCCTTGGCAGGGAAGAGAGAGGCAAAGATTAAAACAGAGACTGAAGGAACACCCATTCAGAGCCTGCCCCACATGTGGCCCATACATATACAGCCACCCAATTAGACAAGATGGATGAAGCAAAGAAGTGCAGACCGACAGGAGCCGGATGTAGATCGCTCCTGAGAGACACAGCCAGAATACAGCAAATACAGAGGCGAATGCCAGCAGCAAACCACTGAACTGAGAATAGGACCCCCGTTGAAGGAATCAGAGAAAGAACTGGAAGAGCTTGAAGGGGTTCGAGACCCCATATGTACAACAATGCCAAGCAACCAGAGCTTCCAGGGACTAAGCCACTACCTAAAGACTATACATGGACTGACCCTGGACTCTGACCTCATAGGTAGCAATGAATATCCTAGTGAGAGCACCAGTGGAAGGGGAAGCCCTGGGTCCTGCTAAGACTGAACCCCCAGTGAACTAGACTGTTGGGGGGAGGGCGGCAATGGGGGGAGGGTTGGGAGGGGAACACCCATAAGGAAGGGGAGGGGGGAGGGGGATGTTTGCCCGGAAACCAAAGAATTATTATTAAGTATTAAATAAATTAAAAAAAAAAAACTCAGCTGTACTGCACTGGACTCAGTGCACTGAACTGAACTTCAGATTGAACTCAACTGAATTCCTAATTCACCCATGTTCATTGCTGCTCTATACATAATACCCAGCAATTAGAAACAGCCTATGTGCCCATGAATTGTTGGATAATGAAAATGTGATAAATTTATGAAATGTAATATTCTCAAAGAGCCAGAATTGGGGCCAATCTGGGGCCAGTGGGAAAATTCCCACCACAAACCTGCAAGCACAAGGACCCCTCCCTTCCAGGAAGAGAAAAGCTGGTTTAGATCCTGGAACAGCTGCAAGCCAAACTGTCACACAAAGCTACCTGTGGCTTCCAACAGAACCGCCTTGGGAAAGTCTTGAGTGGTGCACTGAATCAATCTGAAAGTTGTTTTGCTTCACCAAATGTGCATAGCACCCTGCCTAGTTACCATTGTGCAAATTCTGCCCCAGTTGTTTGAATCCTGTCCCAATTGTTAGACTCTCTATTAGAGTCTTCTCAGGGTGGTCTCCCCTTAAAGTGGGATGACCCCGACATGTAGGAATGATTAAACGCATGCTTTTACATCAACCACCACCTGCATGAGTCTCATTCAAGAGGTCCTGGAAGAGGTTCAATTGGAATGTTACATTTTGTGCATTGGCTGGGAACTTTACCCCACAGGAGAGTGGTAAATCGGAGGAATGATGGCTCGAGCAGGTACTGTGGTTGTCTGTTTCCTCTACCTAGCTTCTTTGTGTTCTGCTTTTGGTTTGGTTCATGCTTGCAAGTGTCCGGAAGACTTAGAGAGCCTGTGTGTAACCAGAGAAAGGCTGGGAGGATGCTTCAGCCTTTCAGACTCCAATTCAGCGTGAGCTGACGGGTTCGCCATAGTAACTAAGGAGGGGCTTGGAGGAAGCTCCAGCCTCACCGGCCAGGTTCCAGCTTGAGCTGACAGGGTTACTAGGACTTTGGTATGGCTTGGGTTGGCAAAGTCACCAGAATCTGTGTATATTTTGACAATGGCAGGGGCAGAGTCTCTGTATCTGTGTGCATCTTGCTTGTGGCAGGAGCAGATAGTCTGAGTTATCCCGCCTGTGACTGGGACGGACTGGTCTATGTTTTCTGGCTTGAAGCCGGCAAGGTCACCAGAATCTGTGTGAATTTTGCCCGTGACAGGAACAGGTTGTCTGAGTTATTTTGTCTATGGGATGGACTGGTCCGTGTTCTCTACCTGCAGAAGGGGGCAAAAGGGACAATTGGTCTGTTTGTATTCTGCTCATGGGGCAATCTGAGCTGGCTATCCATGGCAGGGACAGATTGTCTGTGTCTTGTTTCTCTTTGTGTTGGAGTGACAAAATTTTTGGTCATAGGACAGGCTGTTTTCTCACCTTAATCTTATTCTGACTCATGTTAAAGAAGTTAAGACTAAGTACCACTTTATGCAACTTGGGATGACCTGCTTTTGCTGTTAAACGGCCACCAGAGGGAGACCTTTAATCTTCTCAAGGTGTCAGCAGTAGAGGATAAACTGTTTCCGAAGTTTTCCCTGCCCCCCTTGCTAACACTTCTTTGTCAACAGGAACAACCAAAGCTGACTCCAGCCCAGCAGCCAGCTCCATCCTTGTGGACAGCATTAGCTTCAGGGCTGGAGAGATGGCTCAGCGGTTGGGAGCGCTGGCTGCTCTTCCAGAGGTCCTGAGTTCAATTCCTAGCAGTCACTTGGTGACTTTTTTTTCTCAGGACTGGCTCCAGGTTTTACAGGTCACACTGGCTTCTCCTCCCCCTCTGCAGGCATTGTGCAGGCAAAGTGCACATCAGGGCATTCATGGTCCCTAGAAGGTTTAAGGCTGGAGCCTCCTATGGCCCTAACAAGGCTTTCCCTTAGTTGAGAAGTGAGTTCCCAGAGAGCAGGGCTTCACAACTAGACAGACTGAACAGGGGAGGCCCCAAGTGCAGCTGACTCCTGGTCACTCATTTAGTTCAGTAAATGGCTATCCTTGCCAAGAGAAATGCTCGTTCCCTGTCTGCACAAATATACTCTCTGGGTTATTAAAATAAAAGGAGACAGAAAGAAAATAAGGAGGGGTCAAATAACGGTCAATATAGTGTCAGGCATACCTGGCTGTTACCAGGTAACTGTGGTAAAAGCTCTTATAGGTTCTCTTCACCACAGACAGAGGCCAAGAAACTGGCTCCTGGCCCCACAGGGAACCCACCCAGATTAGGGCTTCAATGTGGTAAAAGTGGGGAACATCTCCAGACTTGCCACCAGGCTCTGTAAGCAGGTCTCAACAATAATTTGGCCAAGGTTTAGATATGATGTTAGATGAGAGAAAACAGAATTCTAGCACGGTAGCCCCGGCTTTCATCAATTCGTGCCAAATACTAGAGAAAAGTTAAAGTTGCAGGGAAAGTGGGAAAGAGTGCAGATCAAGACAGGAAAAAATTATTCAGAGCTCTTCTAGCCAACAAAGCCTTAGATCCAGGAGAAAAGAAATTCCAAGCTTCAATAAATTAACTTTGGGACTCACGACTACCACTCCCCTCCCACCTTCCGACCCCCTGGAATAATCAACCCTGGCAGAGATATTTTCCAGTCAGATGTTTCCCTGAACCCTGTGACTCTCCTGTTTGACCCTGACTTGGACTGTTTACTCCATCAAAAATGGCTCTCCTCTGTCAGAGCAGACCTGGATTACGGACAGAAGCAGCTTCGTCCATGAGGAGAGCAGGGGCAGCGCTGACAACGGAAATGGAGGTTATCTGGACTCAGTCTCTTCCTCCAGGTACTTCAATTCGAAGGGCCAAGCTAATAGCATTAACACAGGCCCTCCTCCTGGGAAAAGGAACCAATGGCTAGAGATGGCAGCCTGGCTGCTAAGGAGGTAGCCTTAAAGGAAACAGCCATCTCTAGATTGGCCACTGTCCTACCGGAACCACCTAGAACAACTGACATATGCAGAAAAAGAAAATTGACTGAAGGTAAGCTAGTATTACACCTCTCTAACAAGAACTGTTCTCAGAAAGATCCACAAAGTCACTCACTTGGGGGTAAAACAATGACAGTCACAGTGAAACAATCTAAGATGCCTTCTTCTGCCTACCCTTGGCTCCCCAAAGCTACGAGTACTTTGCTTTTAAATAGAAAGATCCTGAGAGGGGGATCACAGGACAGCTCACCAGGCTGCCCCAGGGCTTCAAGAACTCTATAGAACTGAGCAAATTGGGTTCCAAGAAAGCCCAAATATGTGGATGTAAGGTGAACTACCTGGGGTACCTGTTACAGGATGGGAGGCACTGGTTATTAAAGGCCAGGAAAGAAACCATCCTTTCTATCTCTGCCCCAAAGACCCCCAAACAAGTGCAAGAATTTTGGAAGATGGCTGGCTTTTGTAGGCTATGGATTCCCGGATTAGCCAAGCTAGCAGGCCCCCACCCCCACCCCTTGACTCCCTCTTACTGGGTTGAGTAAGACAATGCCAGCAGAGGGGCTTCTGACAGCCAACAGCAAGGAAATTAAGAACAACGCTGAGATCAAGGCACTCTTAGAGGCTCTCCTTAAACCACTAAAGGTGAGCATTATCCATTGCCCAGGCCACCAAAAAGGAGAGACTTTCATAGCTAGGGGAAACAGCTTTGGGATGAAATGGCAAAAGAGGCAGTTACAGTCCAACTAATAAAGTCAAAGAAAAAGGGGAGTAAATGACTGGACTAAGGGCTGGCCCCTTCTACAGTACTTCCCAGAGGAAGCAGTTTAGATCTCTGGTTTCCCTACTATTATCTTAAAGAAGATGGACAATGGAAGACAGAAGGAGGAAAAGTTATTTTGCCTCAGGTCCAAGCAAGAGACCTGCTTGCCCAGATGAACCCATGGACTCATCTGGGCGCCAAGAAACCAGTGCAAGCAGTCAAAGGTTCTTGAATGTTTATCGTAAACCTGAGAAACCTGGCAGAAGGAGTAGTAGAAAGATGCCAGGTTTGTCAACAAGTGAATGCCTGGCACACCAAGGTAGGGAAAGGAAAAAGGTCTAGAGGAAGCAGGCCTGGAGATTTTGGGAAATAGATTTTACTGAGATTAAGCCTGGGAAATATGGTTACAAATATTTGCTAGTTTTTGTAGATATCTTTTCAGGATGGGTGGAGGCCTTCCCCACCAAACAGTAGACCATCACAGTGGTGGCAAAGAAGTTACTAGAAGAGATTTTTCCCAGGTTTGGAGCACCTAAGGTAATAGGATCAGACAATGGATCTGCCTTCGTATCTCAGGTAAGTCAGGGACTTAGTAAGATCTTGGGGACTAGTTGGAAACTCAATTGTGCATATCGTCCCCAGAGTTCAGGGCAGGTAGAAAGGATGAATAAAGAGACCTTAACTGAATTAGCCTTGGAGACTGGTAGGGACTGGATGATGCTCCTTCCCTTTGATACACACACACACACACACACACACACACACACACACATATATGTATATATATATATATATATTTATAGCTCCCATTATATACAGCCTACAGTTGGCAGCTTTACAGAACTGAAAAATAGTAATTTAATATTTAAGGTCAGAGCTACCCAATAGGCTCATAAATATGTTTGGCCTAAATTATGTGCCCTCTGTGAAGCCAGCGTGGTTCCAGAACAACACTGGTCCAAAGAGACTGGGTCTATATAAAGAGATTTCATCAAGGTGCATCTAAAAAAGAAACCGGGGTGCACTACAGCCACGCCAGACCTGTTTCTCCACTGAAGAAGACTATCTGGCTCCAACTTTACCATAATAGAGGTTTCGAAAGGACTCCAACCCCCTCAGTTAAAGTTGACTCAGTCTCAGTCAACATACGTCTATATGTACTGTGTGTCTTATATCCCCCTTATGAAGGTACCCTAGCTGGATCCTTGATAATTTTGCTTTTATTTCTGACTTTTGGCACCTGCATTTTACAGTTAATGATCTTAAGACAACACTATATACAGCTGGGAGCAGGGAAGACAGAGTACGAGCTAGAGGACTGTAAGCTTCAAGACTGAAGCTATACTAAAAAAAAAAAAAAGGTGGGAATGAGAGAGCCAGAGCTGGGGCCAATCTGGGGCCAGTGGGAAAATTCCCACCACAAACCTGCAAGCACAAGGACCCCTCCCTCCCAGGAAGAGAAAAGCTGGTTTAGATCCTGGAACAGCTGCAAGCCAAACTGTCACACAAAGCTACCTGTGGCTTCCAACAGAACCGCCTTGGGAAAGTCTTGAGTGGTGCACTGAATCAATCTGAAAGTTGTTTTGCTTCACCAAATGTGCATAGCACCCTGCCTAGCTACATTGTGCAAACTCTGCCCCAGTTGTTTGAATCCTGTCCCAATTGTTTGCAAGGTATATAACTCTCTGTCAGAGTCTGCTTAGGGTAATCTCCCCTTGAAGTGGGACTACCCTGGCATGTAGGAATGATTAAACTCTCGCTTTTACATCAACCACCGCCTCCATGAGTCTCATTCAAGGGGTCCTGGAAGAGGTTCAATTCGGACCTTACAATTCAGAAAAGTAAAATTATGAAATGTGCAGATATATGGATGGAGGTAGAAAAATACCTGAGGTTACCCAGATCCCAAAAGATGAACTATATGCTTTCTCACATATGTGTGTATTGTTCAGGGTTATTTAGAGTAACAACTTATAGAATGAATCTCTAGAGTAAAGAGATTTATTAGAATAACTTACAGGTTGTGGTCCAACTAATTCAACAATGGGTCCCTTGAATATAAATTTAAAGAATCCAGTAGATGTTCAGTTCATAAACTGGTCTTCCATATACACTAGAATTCCAAAGAAGTAGGCTCTAGTGCCAGTGAAGGAATGGATTTGCTAATAACTCATGTTTTTTATTGTAAGCTGCCAGCAGATGTGATTCAGATTGAAGGTGGATTTTCACACCTCAAAAGATCTGGACTGAATGTTTAGTTTTTTCTCCTCAAATATCTGGATTGGAAGTGGATCTTCCCACTGAAAATGATTTAAGAAAAATCCCTCACAGGTGTGCCCATCTGTTTGAGTTTTAGTTAATTCAATATGTAGTCAAGTTGACAACAAGGATAGCCATCACAAGTCTACCACCTGTCAATTTCACACACTATCATATCTCATGTCATGATTAATTCCCAAATGAAAACAATAACAAGTTCATAATTACACGTAAACATTTAACTATCCCACATACAATCAAAAATGAATTATATATTTAACTAGGTTATACACAGGCTAACAAAATAGATGCAAAAACTGGATCTATCATTCTGCTGCACATAAGAAATCTCAACAAAGACAGACATTACCTCAGAGTAAAGGGCTGGATAAAGATTTTCTAAGCAAATAAACCCAATAAGTAAGCTGGTGTAGCCATTCTAATATCTAACACAATAGGCTTTCAACTAAAATTAAAAGAGATGTGTAAGGACACTACATACTCATCAAAGGAAACACTCACCAAGATCTCTCAATTCTGAATATCTATGCCTCAAATAAAAAGGCACTATATTTGTAAAAGAAACATTACTAAGGCTTAATTCATACATAAAGTCCCACACATTAATAGTGGGAGACTTCAACATCCAACTCTCACTGATGGACAGGTTGTACAGACTAAAACTAAACAGAGAAACAAGAGGACTAGCAGACATTATGACTAATGGACCTAACATATCTACAGAACATTTTATCCAAACACAAAAGAATATACCTTCTTCTTGGCACCTTAAAGAATCTCCAAAATTGACCATGTGCTCAGTCACAGAGCAAGCCTCAACAGATACAAGAAAGTTGAAATAACCCCATATATCTTATCAGACTAACATGAATTAAAGCTGGACTTCAGTAGCAGCATAAAACCTACAAACTCATCAAAACTGAGCAACTCTCTACTCAGTGACCACTGGGCCAAGGAGGAAAGAAAGAAATTAAAGACATTCTAGAATTCAATGAACATTAATGCACAACACACCTGAACTTATGTGGCACAGTGAAAACAGTACTATGAGGAAAATTCATAGCACCAAGTGCCTTCATAAAGAACTCAGTGAGATCTCATACTAGTGACTTAATAGCACGTCTAAAAACAGAGTAAAAAGATGCAAACATACATAAGTGGAGTAGATGGCAAGGAATGATCAGCACGCTATAATCAACAAAATAGAAACAGAGAACAAATACAAAGAACCATTGAAACCAAGAGCTGGTTCTTTGAGAAGATTGAAAAGATAGTCAAACTAAAAATCAGAGATTATTAATATTAACAAAATGAGAAATGAAAAGGGTGACATAATGAAAGAGAGTTGGGGGTCAATCTAAGTCTAGTGGGAAAATTCCCATCACAAACCTCCGAGCACAAGGGCCCCTCCTTTCCAGGAAATTTAAAAAAAAAGCTGCCTTAGTTCCTGGAATAGCTGCAAGCCAAAATATCACACAAAGCTACCTGTGGCTTCCAACCGACTTATTTCGACTTACTTCGGAAAAGTCTTGAACGTTACACAGAGTCGATCTGAAAGTTGTTTTGCTTCACCAAATTCGCATAGTACCCTGCCTAGTTACCATTGTGCAAATTCTGCCTAATTGTTTGAATTCTGCCTAATTGTTTGAATTCTGCCTAATTGTTTGAATTCTGCCCCCAAATGATTGCAAGGTTTATAATCCCCTGTTAAAATCTGCTAGAGGTCGTCTCTCCCTTGAAGTGATATGACCCCAACATATTGGAATGACTAAACTACTCTTGCTTTTGCATCGCTCACCCCCTCCGTGGGTCTCATTCAGGGGGTCCTGGAAGAGGTTCAATTCGGACCTCGCAATAACAGACACTGAGGAAATCCAAGGGATCATTAGGTCTAACTTCAAAAACTTATACTTCACATAGTTGGAAAATCAAAAAGAAAAGGACAATTTTTTTTCAGTACCAATTACTAAAGTTAAACCAAGATTAGAGAAATAATCTAGATGTATAACCCTAATGAAATAGCAGTCATTAAAAGTCTCCCAACAACCACAACAAAACAGTCTAGGCCAGATACTTTTAGTGCAGAATTATATCAGACTTTCAAAGAAATACTCCTTAAGTTATTCCACAAAGTAAAAACAGAAAAAGCACTGCCAAATTTATGTTATGAGACCACAGTCACCCTGATATTCAAACCAAGACTCAACCAAGAAAGAGAATTTCAGACAAATTTCTCTTTTTGAACACTAATGCAAAAATACCTAATAAAATATTTGAAACCAAAACCAAGGGCACAGCACAAACATCACCCACCATGATCAAGTAAGCTTCATCCTGCTTGGATGCAGGGATGGTTCAGCATATGAAAATCTATCAATGTAACCCACCATATAAACAAATTGTATGGAAAAAACCCACATGATCATCTCATTAGATGTTGGAAAAGCCTTTAACAAAAAACTACACTCCACGATAAAAGTCTTATAGAAAGCAAGGATATAAGACACACACCTAAATATAATAAAGGCAATATGCAGTAAGCAAATAGCCAACACCAAATTGAATGGCAAGAAACTTAAAGCAATTTTACTAAAATAGGGACAAGACAGGGTGCCCACTCTCTTTGTATCTACTCAACAATGTACTTGAAGTTTTAGCTACAGCAATGAGAGAACTAAAGTAGAACAAGGGGATACGCATCGAAAAGGAAGAAGTTAAAATATTGCAATTTGCAGATGATATGTTAGTATACATAAGCAACTCCACAAATTCTATCACGGAACTCTTACAGCTGATAAACATCTTCAACAAAGTGGCTGGATACAAAATTAACTAAAACAATCAGTAGCCCATTTATATATAAACAACAATTTCTGAGAAAGAAATTGGAGAAACAACATCCTTCACAATAGCCACAAATAACATAAAATATATTGGTGTAACTCCAACCAAGCAAGTAAAAGACTTGTATGACAAGAACTTAAAGTCACTGAAGAAATAAATTGAAGATGATATCAGAAGATGAAAAGATCTCTCATGCTTTCAACACAATTTTTTACAGACCTTGAAACAATCCTCATCTTCATATGGAAAAACAAAACGAAACAAAACAACAGCAACAACAATAACAGGCTATCTAAGACAATCTTGCTCAATAAAAGAATTTCTGGAAGCATCTCTATCCCTGATTTCAGGCTGCACTACACATCAATAATAATAAAACGTGCATGGTATTAGCATAAAAACAGATGGGTTGATCAACGGAATTGAATCAAAGATCCAGAACACACACACCTATGGGCACCTGGACTTGAGTTTTGAGAAAGTTTTGAGCACTGTAAAAAATAAAGCATCTTCAACAAATGGTACTGGTCTAGCTGGACGTCTGCATGTAGAAGAATGCAAAGAGATTCACAGTTATCTCAATGCACAAAATGCAAGTCCAGGTGCATCAAAGACGTCGACATAAAACTACATACATTAAACCTGATAGAAGAGAAACTGAGGGATATTCTTGAACTCATTAGCACAGGAGACAACTTCCTGAACATAACACCAATAGCTCATTCACTAAGATTAAAAATTAATAAATTGGATTGCACGATATTGAGAAGCTTCTGTAAGGTCCAGATGTTCCTCACAATCTATGTGAGCACTTATCTCAGTCAAAAAGGGATAGTTTATTGAGCATTCACCCAAGGAGTGATCAGTCAGAGCCAAAGACCAGAGCTTAATATAACCTCAAGCCAGAATCCTACAGAGCTTTTAAGCCTGAAATCCATAAACGTCTGTGTGGTTTTCTCAATCATAGGGGACTTCCTGAGGAACATGTCTATCTTGTACATTTATCTCCTTCCTATTGGTTGGGGTACCAAGGTTAGGGGACTTGTCTTGCCTAACATTTATTTCTTAACTTGCCAACCAGGGTGCCAGTTAACCATGTACATGACTTTGACAAGTAGGATGTCAATTCCCAGGGAGGTCTTTGGACTTTAAAACTTTACTCAACCCTTAACTCAACATGGAAATCTTATTCCCAAGGGATTCTTATATTGGTGCAGGTGTCTCTCCTACATTAGTGTTCTTCCCAGGGGCAGCTTTATAGAGGTTAAAACCATAAAAGCTCATACACAGGTGCAGGAAGTGCTGCTGAGTGGTTGGTTCAGCTCTAAGCTTATTGTAGTTAACTACACAACTCAGTCTCACTGACTTCTATTGTGATTGCTTTCCAAGAACACCAAAGCACAGAACATGACAGAATATGCAATCAACCTGGGCGTAAGAAAATTTCCTAGTAACCATACTATCAGCCCTGGCTAGCTAGAAAAGTCATTGTCAAAAGAACAAAATGGTAGCCTACAGAATGGGAAAAGATCTTCACCCACCCCACATCTGACAGAGGACTGAAACATATATATATATATATATATATATATATATATATATATATATATATATATATTAAGAAACTAGACATCAACAAACCAAACTGCTCAGTTAGAACGAGGCACAGATCTTTCTGCACAGAGGGATCTCTCATGGCTGAGAAGCATGTAAAGAAATGTTCAACATCCTTAGCCATCAGGGAAATTCAAATCAAAATGATTCTAAGATTCCATCTTATTTATACCAGTTACAATGGCTAAGATAAAAACTCGTGGCAGCTCATGCTGGTGAGGATGTGGAGCAAAGGAGGAGTGTTTCCCTCCATTGCTGGCCATAGTGCAAACATGTACAGCCACTTTGGAAATCAATTTGGCAGTTTCTCAGAAATTTGGGAATAGTTATTCCTCAAGACCCAGGTGTACCAATCTTGGACCCAAAAGATGCTCCACCATACTCCAAGGACACTTGCTCAACTATGTTCATAGCAGCTTTATTCATAATTACCAGAAACTGAAAACAATCTAGATGCCCCACATGAAGAATGGATAAAGAAAATATGGTACATGTATTCAATGGGGTGGAACTCATCTACTAAAAACAATGACATCATGAAATTGGTAGGCAAATGAATGGAACTAGAAAAGATCATCCTGAGTGAGGTAAACCAGACACAAAAAGACAAACGTGGTATATATTCACCTATAGGTTGATATTAACCATAAAGCACAGGATAGCCATCCTAAAATCCACAGACCCAAAGAGGCTAAATAACAAGGAAGGACCAAGGGGTAACACTTGAATCTCATTGAGAAGGTGAAACAGGTATGGCATAGATGGGGGGTAGAGTGGAGGGAAGGGTCTGTGTTGGGGGAAAGGTGGGGATGAGAACAAGAGGGATCTGGTTGGGGGAAGACAGAGTGAGAGTACTATGATAGACAACTGGAATATGGCTGTGGGCTTCTCTGAGATGAGCTACAAACCTAGGACAATGGCAACTCCCAGGAATCTATGAGGATGACTCTAGATAAGACTCCTAGCAATGGGGGATGTGAAACCTGAACTGGCCATTCACTATAACCAGGCAAGTCTTCCAGTGAAGGGATAGGGATGCTAAACCAGCAGCAAAACCTTCAACCTACAATTTGTCCTGTCTACAAGATGTGCAGGGGTAAAGAAGGAATAGAAATTGAGAGAATGGCCAACCAGTAACTGGTCCACCTTGAGACCCATGGCATGAGAGGGAGCCCAGCTCTGACATTGTTAATAATATTCTGCTGTATTGGCAGAGAGGAACCTGGTGTAACCATCATCAGAGAGGCTTCACCCAGAAACTGATGGAAACAGATGCAGATACCCACAGTCAAACATTAGCCAGAGCTTGGGGAAGCCTTTGGAAGAGGGAGGGGAAAGGTTGAAGGAGCTAGAGAGGTCAAGGACACCATAAGAAAACCTACAAAATCAACTAACCAGGACCCATAGCAGCTCACATAGACTGAGGGGCCAACCAGAGAGCATGATGGGATGGACGTAACCCCTCTGCACATATGTAACAATCGTACACTTTGGTCTTCACATGGGATTCTTAACAGTGGGAGGAGGGAATATCTTTGATTCTGTTGGACTGCTTTTGGGACCTTTTCCCCCTATTGGGCTGTCCCTTCTATCCTCAGTAGGAGAAAATGTGCCTAGTCTTACTGCAACTTCATATCCTAAGGCTGGTTGATATCCATGGGAGGCCTGCCCTTTCCTGAAGAGAGAAATAGAAGTGGAAGGGGGAAGGGGTGGAAGACTAGGAAGAAAAGAGGGAGGGGAAATTATGGTAGCGATGTTAATGAATGAATTTATTAATTTTAAAAGTCCAAAACAACAACAACAACACAACAGAAACCATAATAAAACAGAGATTGCTGAGGGAAATGAGAGACTGATTGGTACAATACCACAAAAGCACTTCCTGACAACCCCTCAAATTCTCTGCCTACTCAAAAATAAAAGGAAAAAAAAAAGGATCAATTCTGAAACTTTTTCTGGCATTAGGCTATTGAATTATTATTTGCTTTCTTTATTAAGGAATTGTAAACTTGTGGTAGTATTTTGATGGTTTCTTTTATATATTTTTCATTGTCATATTTCAAACATCTTTTATTATGGATGTGTCTGTTTTTAATTTTTTTCTGTTTTAATAATTGCTTTGTTCCTTTTACTTTGTGTGCATCGTCATGATGTTTCAATTTGGATTTATTTCCCCTAGTGCTTGGTAGGGGGTCAGCCAACTCTGCAGTGAGAAATACAAGGATTTATTTAGTTCTGGTGTTAACGTTGAGTAGAAGACACATGTACTTCATCTGTGGTCCCCAGTCACATAGTGACACTATGGTTTTGTATCCCAGGAAGATCTCTTCCTGATGAACCCATCAGGAAACTGCCAAATTCTGCCACACAGACCCCGAGTTCTTGGGTAACTCCTCCTGGCTGGTCAGTCTCCCTGATAATAACCTTCCTTTAATAATTAAACACGGTAACTCTCATGTATAAACAGTGCAACCACTGTATTTGCTACATTTAGTGCTAAGGCCAAGACCTTCCAATTATAGCCATTATTCTGTTTTTGCTACACTACAAATTATATTGAATAACCATTTTAATACTTAAAGGATTGCAAAGATGAGAAATTTAAAATGCATAATTACATACGATAGGACAATTCAGGTAGAAGCTTCTAATATAAACATTTGGTCATAAGATCTTGCTGTCTACTTAGCAGTTCTGTTTGATTTGGCTCCCACTTTCATGGACAGTTGGGCTTTTTGTCCAATTTATTAACCACAGTGTTTGTAATATTTCATGTATAGCATGTGAGAGTTGCTCAACTGTGTTCCCATTGATTTAAAAGCTAACTTCTAAACTAAGACTTCTGTGGCCATTTCAAGTTATGTGTTCCATTGGGCAAGCAGGAACACTTGATGATATAAAGAGGACTGGCTCAGCTCAGAAGCCATGAATGGGAAAGACAAGTTAATGAAGTACACTGGGAATCAGAACCCAATATGAGCAAAATGGTTGCTTCCATGGTCTATTCTCCTATTGTGTTCAATTAGTCAAACATTATGACTTCATGTGAGCAGAGGCACAAATCCCTCAGAAATGAAGATTTGGCTATCTACTGGATAAAAACATTACACACTTTAGAATGCTGGCTCAGGGTCTAGGAACCATATTATAGATATTGGGTAAATTAAGTCAAGTGCTAATTTTTGTTGTAAAGACAGTTTCAAAATATGTGTTTCATATTACTTCCCATCCTATGTTGTTTGGATTTTAACTGATTTCTTCTTTTTGACGCTGACTGACTGCATTGTACTGGATAGGCAACAGAACACTGGGAGGGTATTAGTGTTACGACTGGAAAGGAGTGAGCGTAGCTTAAGAATTTCACATGGCTAAAGCCAATCACTTATGAGAACTGGTTTTCTTCATGAATTCACAATGCAATGAGAAATGGTTTTTGGAAGAAAAGTTATCACAGGAAGTAGTGGGTTTGGATATATTGAAAAGACAAAGGAATACACTGTAACAGGTATTTTGTTATTTGACTGCTACACTTTTTTCCTCCATCTTTATTAAATTGGGTATTTCTTATTTACGTTTCAATTGTTATTACCTTTGCGGGTTTCCAGGCAAACATCCCCCTAACCCCTCCTCCTCCCCTTCTATATGGGTGTTCCCCTCCCCATCCTCCCCCCATTGCCGCCCTCCCCCCAACAATCCCGTTCACTGGGGGTTCAGTCTTGGCAGGACCAAGGGCTTCTCCTTCCCCTGGTGCTCTTACTAGGCTATTCATTGCTACCTATTGACTGCTACACTCTTAAATTCACTTGTATCTTGGGAAAATTCTGATTTGTAAGAGGCAGGCTCCATGATCTAAGATACTAGACTCTTAAAACAAAAATTTTACTGGCATGTAAGACACTGATGTGTTGTTGAAATAAGGTTAAACATCGATCTCCTAAACACGATCATTTATTTTGTCCTGGTTTGTCTCTTCAAGCGTTTCGAAGGCACATGATTGTTACCCGTGCTCATACACCTGCACATTAGCACTTCTGAACTTCTTTCCCTAATCAACCACAACTTGGTACCCATTGGTCCAAATTTCTCCACCTAACCCCACCCCTAGTCTCAAGATTAGAAAGTTATCTTGCTTCCAGACAGATTCTCCTTCAATGTAACTTTAGTGCCACCAACAGTATGATTCTTTCCAGTCTTAGAATCATGAATGTCACAATAATGGTGAGAAAATGTGTATTTCTGAATGGCTGTATTATGAAGGGGCAGCAATAGTGTGCATAGCGGCTTCTTTAATGATCAGGCCAGAGACAGACTCCTGATTACCCACAGACTACTATTAAACTTCCCTGAGGCTGATCTCTCTCTCTCTCTCTCTCTCTCTCTCTCTCTCTCTCTCTCTCTCCCTCTCTCTCTCTCTCTCTCCCTCACTCTCTCCCTCACTCTCTCCTTCACTCTCTCTCTCTCTCCTTCCTTCCTTCCTTCTTTCTTTCTTTCTTTTTTCCTTTCTTTCTTTACTGTTTTGTGTTTCTCAAAATTTTCTGTCAGTTCTATAAAACATTCCTTCACTATATAATAGAATTCTTTTCTATCTAAACTAAGGTTGGATTTTTAATTTATTTTGAAAGTATAAGATAGTTATATTATTTCCCCCTTTCCTTTCTTCCCTCCACCCTCACCGTCTTTCAAATGTATCTCTTGGTTTTCTTTTCATTAATTGCTATATAAATATTGTTTCCAAAACAACATTCTTAGTATATAAATATATACATATTAAATTTATAATATTTTCACATGTATTTTATTACATATTATACTGTATAACATAGTGTAACATATATAGTATATAATATATGGTAATATATTATGTTCAAAACAAGTATATGCACTGTATTTTAGTACACATGTATACTAAATAAAAATTTTTATTTAAAATGTATATATATATATGAGTATGCCCATTTATATATACACACGAGTATACACATTATATATATATATATATATATATATATATAAACATATATATATACACACACTTTAAATGAAAGGTTTTCATCTGTTTTGTTACTTCCCCTTCCAAGAATCAAAGACTGTCTAACAACACCGCAACAGCAGGCAAGAGAAGTCTGGTTGATCAGATGTCTAAAACGTTACAGGATCTTGCTCTCGGTCGCCTCCAGAAGTGAAAGGTCAGTCCTTACTGCCGAACGCATCCTGTACTTCACGCAAAGCCCAGCTTACAGGGCCCTGGGCTGGAACCCACCTGAAACCCTCCTCCCTGAGGACTAGCTTGTACCACAAGCTGGCAAGCTTCCCAGGCAGGGGAGCATCCAACTGTCCTAAGTAGCTATGGTGGATAAACTGCAGTGACAAGAGCGGCATGACAACCCTAACAGCACAGTAGCAGCACACACACCCCTTGGTGGTAACTCTAATTGAACTCAAGACCTGTTAAACAAGAGGGCAAGCATGCGTGGTTCTGGAAACCTAGGCAGCTCCCACAACTAACGAAAGCATGCATCGAGTGCGCAAGGTTAGATCTCAGTGTTTAAACATCAAGAATGAAACATGTTTTACCTCTCCGCTACTACCTTTGCACATTTCTGTGTCTTTTGTATTTGTGTGCACACATGTATACAGGTACGTGTGTATGGAAATCAAAATTTAATGTTGGCTGCTTTTTTTTTTTCAAACACTATTCACCTTATTTTGAAATTTTTATTAATTGACTTAATGTGTGTGAATGTTTACCTGCATATGTGTATATGCAGTACATGGGTGCCTGGTACCCACAGAGGTCAAAAGAAGTTGTTAGTTCCCCAGTAACTAGAGTTACAGATGCTTTTGAGCCTCCATGGAGGTGATGGGAACTGGACCCAGGTCTTCTGCAAGATCAACAAGTGCTTTTAAACATGGATTCATCTCTCTAGCCCCATCCACTTACGTTTTTATTTATTTATTTTTTTTAAGATTGCATTTTAATTATAACAGTTCTCCCTTCCTTTTCCTACCTCTGAACTCTCCCATATATCCCTTCCTGTTTTTTAAATGTGTGGCCTCTCTTTTCATAAGTTGTTTTTAAATACTATTAACAAATTGTGTGTGTGTGTGTGTGTGTGTGTGTGTGTGTGTGTGCGTGCACGCACGCACATAGATATCCCTTAGTATAACTTCCTGACTCCATAAAATGTTATTTGTATGTACGTTTTCTGGGCCGACCATTCTGTACTGGACAATGAATTGCTGTGCTTTTCCCTAGGGAGGACCTCGTCCCTTGATTACCTATAGTTCTTTGTCTAGGGTTGAGGCCTCATGGGTCCTCATCAGTTTGGCTTATTCCTTGTTCAACTCACATTTGGGTGGTCATGTTTTTATCTTAGCTTTTGAGACAAAGTCTCTAAGACTGGAGCTTGCTGTTTTGGCTACACTGGCTGGCCTGCAAGCCCTAGGGATCCTCTTGTCTCTATCTCACAACCACTGGGATTACAAACATGCAAGACCTTCTTTGTGGTTACTAAAACTCGAACTCAGGTTCTCATGACTGGCACCCAGCATTTTACTGACTGACCCATCTCCCCAGCACCGCAAGCCTTGAGAAAACTTTGTTTTGCCATGACATTTTCACCTGGGCTTCCTTTTCTCTCCTCTCCTCTCCTCTCCTCTCCTCTCCTCTCCTCTCCTCTCCTCTCCTCTCCTCTCCTCTCCTCTCCTCTCTTCTCTTCTCTTCTCTTCTCTTCATTCATCTTCTCTTGTCTTTCCCTTTAAACAACATAAGTAAAAAGCATCATCCAGATTTACTACAATGACTTAGCTTCATAGAATCCTTCAGGGTCCCTTCCCTATGTATGCAATATCTAGATGCTTAACCATACTAAGTACTTAATAAGTGTTTGTGACATTTATTAAATATATAATATGTGTGTAGAATTATAGTCATAAGATAAATAAACATAAATTTGGAAGAAATGGCTTTATATTTTGTGTACCTTATACAAACAGGGGGCTATAAGAATGCTTACTATGAACACACTAAACATTCCCTACACCAGTATAAATATCTGTATATGCAATACTTATAATTTTTTTTAAAATATAGAAAGGTAAAAGTAATGCGTAGTAAGCGTACATTTTAAACAAAACATTTTTTAATGTTTAGAAATGACCATTTATAGTACCATTGGAGTAGCACATCAGTGGACAAAGAATGTAATCTATTTCAATTTTTATAAATTAATATCATAAAACAAGTATCCATAATAAAACATGTTTGGTATTTTATTTAGAATTTATACAAAGATATAAAGACATATATAATACAAAACAAAAAGTCACTTCTCTGTATAAAGAGCAATGTGAGAAGCTTCATCAAAATCAGATGAAATGATATTAAACTCTAGTAAATATTGGGATTTAAAAAATTATAATAATGACCCAGAAAGCCATAGAAATTGGTAGAAAAAATATCAGATGTTTGACAGTAATCAAAACCTGATAACACAGGAGGAAAATTCAACACAAGTACATAGAATCACTAAAGACGAATTCAAATACAGGCACATGCTTTGATGTGAAGCCCTGGCTACTCCCCAGGACAGGGAAACATTGCAAACTCATGCTGAAAAGTTAGACCTATACTGAGTACAAGTTCTTGGTTTGAAGGGCCAGCAGAAAGAATAGAAATATGCAACCTCAGGGGGTGGGAGGTGGGGGGACCCTCCAGAATGTTACCGGAGACCTGGGAGGTGAGAGATACTCAAAAACACTGACCCAGAACTGTTCCTATCTAGAAGAACTGCAGGGACAAAAATGGAGAAGAGACTGAGGGATAGGAGGTCCAGTGAACAGCCCAACTTGGGATCCCTATCAAGGGGAGGCTCCAAGGCCTGAACTTTTACCGATACTATGGTGTGCTTATAGACAGGAGCCTGGCCTAGCTGCCCTCTGAGAGGCCCAACAAGCAGCTGACTGAGACAGAAACAGATACTTAATCCAACAAATGGACTGAAGTTGGGGACCCCTGTGACTGAATTAGGGAAGGGTTGGAAGAAGTTGAGGAGGAGGGCAACCCCATAGGAAGACCATCAGCCTCAATTAACACAGATCCCTGAGATCTTTCAGTCACTGAGCCACCAAACAGGCAGCATACACTAGTGAGTACGGGGCCACTGACACATGTACAGCAGAGGACTGCCTGGTCTGGCCTCAGTGGGAGAAGATGAGCCTAATCCTCAGGAAACTTGAGGACCCAGGGAGTGGGGAGGCCTGGCAGGTGTGGGGGTGGTGGGTAGGGACATTCTCTTGGAGACTGGAGGAGGAGAAATGGTATGTGGAACTGCAGGAGGGCAGACCAGGAGGTAACAACTGGATTGTAAAAAAATAAAAAGTAAAAAAAAAAAAAAAAAAAAAAGAAGAAGAAGAAGAAGAAAACGAAAACTTAAGAGAAGTGTGAAATCTTCAAAGAAGTGATAAAATCTTATATTAAAAAAGAATATGCATTGGATGTGGGGACAGTATCACTACTGGTTTAAGAAATAGTAAAGAAATTGAAAAGAGTTAAAATGTCTTGTGCCAGTTCCTGGCATAAGAACATGAAAGGTTCCTTTGAGTTAAGTAAGAGGTGGGCTTAGAATTTTAAAACTTTCTCAATTTGTTAGAAATTTATGAGCTAGGGCTTCGACCTGAAGTTATTTTGTGCGAAAAGTCTACAGTATTGATGAGGGTTTGTATCACTGTGAATGACCGATGCTGCAGTTTTAAAGGGGCAATGCTTCAGAGAGATAATTAATCTTAGGCCGACAGAGCTGTGGAAAGTAATGAAGATTTGTTTTGTCTTACTGGTAAAACAGGATGGAACTAGACGAACTATTTTGCTTGTAGCATTTCATCCTGGCAGCCTTTTCTCTCCAACAAAACTTAATAAAATGGTTTCCTTGGCATCTCTGCCAGCACAACACTCCCTGATCCTCCATTCCCGGAAAGCAACTTTGTTTTACTCTTGTTAATGTAGACAGAAGTGCTGAGCCGGTCCCACTGCAGACTCAAACTGCTCACACTTTTCTTCTCTTTTTTTTTTTTTTTTTTTGGTTCTTTTTTTTTTTTTCGGAGCTGGGGACAGAACTCAGGGCCTTGCACTTCCTAGGTAAGCGCTCTACCACTGAGCTAAATCCCCAGCCCCTCTTTTCTTCTCTTTTGAGAAGGCTGTAAATATTTGGTGGCCTGGGCGAACCTCAGAATAATCTGACAATCAGTCCTCTGTAATTTGCCAGAGAAGAGAGGAATTTCTAAAAACACTTTGAAATTTAAAACAAGATTCTGACTACCCAGAATCTTTTGTGGGTATTGGCTTTGCTGCTAGAACTTTAATCTCTCAAAAAAACTACCATGTCAGCAAAACTTATATTGTAAAAATATAGGACTTTATATATTTGTATTAGATACTGAGGGAGTAATTATTGCCTCTAGGCAAGTTATAACCCATGATAATTCTTAGTATTGAATAAATCTGCCTAAGGTGAAAGTCGATAATGCTGGATTTAAAACCGTAATGACAGAATCATTCTCCCTTTTGCATTAAACATAGCTAATGCCTGGAATTGGATTTTACAAGATTGTATTGATATATAATACATAGAGAATAACATTTGTTCTATAGCAATTTTACATGAAATTGTACTTTCAGATTGAGAAAATTTCCATTTGTATTCAAGTTGGGAAAGACAAAAGTGGGAACCTTTCTTTTAAGTACCATAAAGGCATTTAATAAGAAACATTTTATGTAATTGATGGAAGAAATTTCTTTAAATTGAAAAATCTTTAAGTTAAAAATTGAAAAGGATGAATCAAACAGATTTCTTAAAATGGTTTTATTGAGAATCAAAGTTTCATACTCCATGTATGGAAAAGGGCTGAAAAAAAGATATGAAAATTCTTTTTTGTAAATCAAGATCATTAAGAGTTCCTATTCATCTGTTTGCCAGTAAGACATGGACTTTCATTTTGTATGTATATAATTATGTATATATACACACACACATATTCCCCTTGCAGGCAAGTCATATTCCATTATAAAATTTACAAATATATAGTATTAACATATTACATAAAATAAGTTCATATATTCACATAGCATCTCAAAAATATTCTGTTAATGTACACATTATTTTATCTTACAATATTCTTCCAAAATGATATGAACAGAGAAACAATAGGACAATGGAAAAGTAACTGTAGCAGAGTTTTTATTATAATGTGTTTATTCATGTAGTTCTCTTTTAAAAATAATAACCATGTTTTTATTTCTCCAATAGCTTTTTAAAGTGGCCATTCTGTGCTTTACAACAGCTTTCACTTCTGATAACTTCTTCCTGGAGCCTCAGTTGACTTTGAGACAGCACAGTCTTACTCTAGAAGACAGTTAGCTTTTCATTATCTTTCCTGTCTAGATAACACTCAAAGACAAGTTCCGTATGGACAAGTATATGAACCCAGTAGTCACCTAAGAGCTGAAGTAAGTTCATCCTAATTATAGCCAGGTGCTAAGCATGACCATATGACCAAGGACAGTAGCATAGAGCCTAGAGACCTGAGAAAAAATTTCTTGAGCCAGGTGTAGCCATGCAAGTTTTTGTTTGTTTCTTTGTTTTGTTTTGTTTTGTTTGAGACAGGATTTCTCTGTGTACTCCTGACTGACCTGAAACTTGTCCTGTGGACCAAGCTGGCCTACAGAGATCCACATGCCTCTACCTCCCTAGTGCTGAAATGCAAGGCATGTGCTACCTGGATTGTGATGCATCCCTTAGTACCAGAACTTGTAAGGCACAGGCAGAGAGGTGGAGGCAGAGAGGTGGAGGCAGAGAGGTGGAGGCAGAGGCAGTTTCCGAGTTCAGGGCCATCCTGGTCTTCATAGTGCATTTCATGACAGCCCGAGATTCTGTCTAGAAAAACAAACAAACAAATAAATAAAAAGAAAAAATTCTGATAATACATGGAAAGGAAAGTATCTTTATTAACTGGCATTACTACAGTTAAGCTAAAGGACTGTAAGAGTGTTAAGCTTATAGCTTAGAATAAGGAGTTTGATGGCCCAGAAGAAACAGTTCAGGAAGCCACTAATAGAATTTCAGTGTGTTGACCTCCTAATTCAACTTCTTTGGATGTATCCTAAAGAAGTGACATAAAACAGGATCTCAAACTATGGGTCACTGCCCTGTAAGTAAACATGGGGGGGGGGTTTGAAAAAATTTGGGACCAAGTTTCTGAATACCTAACAACCCCAGATTAATTTAAATGAGATGTATGACAACACTCAGGAGTGTCTGGATCCTTCTTGTGTTGTATAAAACAATTTCACAGTAGCTTCTGTTCTGAATGAAGAGTGTGCACATCTTGTACTGTGCGTGCCTTCATGCTGTGCTGTGCTAGCAGCCACCCACAACCTCTTGGCTCAGATCTGAAACTATGTTGCACGTTATGAACTGCAGTGTTTTCTCTGTGTACACAAAATTTCTTACTGCTACAGAAATATTGGTTTAATTGTGGAAAACAAAGACTCGATATTTATCTTCCTAACATCATTTTGCAACAAGTAAATATAGAAATTAATAATATTTGGATACTGTTGTGTTGGGATGTTTGATTTTAATACAGTCATTTGAGTTGCTAACTTGCATTTCATTAAAAGAAATAAAAGAATTTTGGTTTAGGATTCAGGCAGTATTCCAACAATTCTGAAATAGCCATATTTCTGTCATTTTGTACTACGGGTTTAGGCAAAATAGTTTTTTTTTGGAGTTGGTCAGAATTGTAAAAGTATCTTATATTCACATTATGTCATTGTCGTCCCAGAGGCTCACCCTTCCTACCTCTTCCTGAACTCTGGCTGGGTGGTTCAATTCAGCTGTTCCAGCTCAAAACTCCTCACCAAGCTGACTGATTCAAATTGGCTTCTTTCAGCTTTTCACTGAATTGCTCTGCTTGGCCTCTAAGTTCCTTTTTATTCTCTGACTCATTCTGTCTTCACTTGCAACCTGTCTCTTTAAAACTGTCCTGGTAAAACTGCCTTCTCTCTCTCTCTCTCTCTCTCTCTCTCTCTCTCTCTCTCTCTCTCTCGCTGCACTATCTCTTAAGTAGCCTCTCTTTCCTTCGTTGTTCTTGTGAGAGTTGGCCATATCCTATCTCTGTCTCATTCTGTCAAATCTTTCTGAGATTCATCACTTTGTCTGCTCCTCAATTATACATCACTTTCAAGCATTGTCCTTCTACAAACTAACTTTACCTTCATTTTTGTGGATTAAAGGTGTATACTAAGGGCATGCTGTATTCCAGCCAGATCACACACCTAGAAGGTCTTTGGATGTGATCCCTTGCCAGAACAGCCATTAAAATTCCTCTACACAGAATAGTAATCAACTATGAAAAACATTGGCCATTCTCAACATACTGAAGAACTAAATGTTTAGATGATCTAATTCTTATAGAAAATTAAACAAGTATATTCATCTAATTGTTGCAAATTCACTTCCATCTTTAATAAATTGTATATACACTAAAGAATTTTTTAAGATCAATTTCTTTATAATTTATTATCAGGAAATATTTAATTTATTCATTGATTTTATATACCTACATACTATGGTTTAAAAATTTCTCAGGGAAAATGGGGTCACAAGTGAAAAAAGTTTAAAAAGCTATGACAGAAAGCACACAAGATCTCTGTACTCAACAAACAAACAAACAAACAAACAAACAAACAAACAAACTACCCTTTAGTGCATAGTTGTGGCAGGAGTAAGTCAAACCAGAAGAGCAGTGGCATGTGCAGGCTGCGAGGGCCTATTATGCAGCATTTTAAGAAATAGTTATCTGGAGAGGGAACACAGGGAATAGTATGCTATTAAATAAAAAGCAATCCTGGTGACTCCTGCTTATAAGCCCATCACTGGGAGGCCGAAACAGGAGGATTTAGAGTTTGAGGACAGCCTTGGCTACTTGGCAAGGTCAAGGCTAGTTTCAGCTACAGAGCAAGAACCTGTCTCAAAAAATTAAATTAAAAACTAGTATAAAAATTGTAAAATAGCTGCATAGGAAGAAGTCATTCAGACAACTTGTTAAAAGGGAAGTTTTCCCTGAACAGGTAAAAATGTGTCATCATCAAATGTTACTAATTTAATTTTCTAAATATTCTATAAATGCACACTTTTCTTAAGTAGAAAATATGCATTTCAAGATAACAGGGATAATAATTAGCTATGTAGCAAATCCTGTGAAGATTACATAAAATACCAAATATAAAATTCTGTAGCATTTACTTTATTTTATTTTGTTTTGTTTTGTTTTTAGAAATAATTAAGAGATGGTATGGTTATCCCACTTGCTTTCATTATTGTTATAAAACAGTAAAAAGCAAAAAACCCTTGCATTATGCATAGAGTGAAATCTGCTTATCCATGCTTCCAGAGCTATTCACTGAACAATTATCTTAATAGCAAGTAGCAAAAGCATGCTAACATGACAACAGAGAATTAACTAGATACATTTTGTTCATTTACACAATAGAATTATTGGGTCATCATTAAAGAGAACAAGGTAGGTCTGAAAGCTATTGAAAATGCCAGGACATGGGTTAAGCGACAGCATGGATGTCAAATAATGTATTATATAATTCTGGCTTTGTCAAACAAAGGTAGAATAAAATATTACCCTGCCCGAAAATATCCGAGTGGATCAAAGACCTCAATGTATATCATGAAACACTTAAACTGGTAGGAAAAAATATAGCCATTACCCTAGAAGATACATATATAGTGGGTACATTCTGAATAAGACTTTATTCACTCATGAATTAAAGCTATCAATCCATAAATGGAACATTATGAAGCTAAAAAGTGCTGTACAACAAAGGCAAAAGGAGATGAAGCATAGTAGGAGAATCTTTGCCTAGTGCACATCTCATAAGAGCTTAGTATCCTGAATCTAGATAGAAGAAGGAATAAGAGGAGGAGGAGGGAGGGAGGAGGAGGAGGGAGAGGGGGAGGAAGAAGAGGAGGAGGAGGAAGAGGAAGAGGAGGAGGAAGAGGATCAAGAAAACAAATGATCCAACTTAAAATAAACTACAATTTCTGAACAAATATTTTCAAAAGAAGAAATGAAAATAGCTAAGAAATGTCCTAGGAAGTGTTCAACATCTTTCATCATTAAGGAAATGCAAAGAAAAAATGCTTTGAGATTTCATCAGAAAAGCTAAGATCAAGAAAATAACTGACAACGAATGCTGGATGTTGGGATGAAAGAGAGCTGGAACTGATCTTCTCTGAAAGCTGGTTTCTCGTAGCATCCTGAGGTGCTATGCAAGCTGCCACGAGATAAAAGCAATTAAAAATCCATTCCATTTGTAAAGACCAGAAATCCCAATGATCAGCACAGCAAGGTACAGCCATGGATGCAACAGTGGCATGCATATCTTGGAGATAACTAACAGCCACCTAGATTTAAGATCCTCCAAATAGGAGGGAATTCAGGTCCCCACTGTGAATCTAGGCAATTACCAGATTCTAGATCATGAACCTAAAGGAGAACATACTACTGCCACTTTCCTAAACCAGGACAATCTCTGACGGTATTCTCTCTTCATGTTTATATCTATAAATAAGTAAGCTTCTTTCTGCAACAGATAGTGGCTATTGCAGCAATCCACAACTGGTCAAAATGCAGAGAATAAATGACTGTAGAGTGCCCAGCAGGACCTTAGTCCTGCTGAAGACTCATGGGGAGAATTCTCTTTGTCTGCTCCAGCTTGTGGAGGCTCCAAAATTGTAACCTATGCCTCTTTGACACATCGTGTGTGTTGTGTGTCTCTCTTCTCCCTCCTCAATTTATTTTGCTTTTATTTACATGTGTTGTCTGTCTGGGAATGTACGTTATATGAGTATGGGTGTGTGTAGAGTACAAAACAGGAGACCAGATTCCCTGAAGCTAGAATTGTCAGCATGGTTACTGAGAACAGAACTCCAGTTCTCTGGAAGAACAATATGTTCTCTTAACTGCTGAGCCACCTATCCAGTCCCTCCTGTTTCTTATAAAGATATTCTCACAGAAATTAGAGTTTAAGCCAGTATGTTCTCATCTCTACTTGTTACTGTATCAGCAAAAATTACTAAATGAGGTCACATTCTGAGGTTTCAAGGTTAGTTGAAAGGGGGTTAGTTCAATCCACTATGTCCCGCGCGCGACCTCCCGCCGGCAAGGAGCACACGGACATTAGAAATCCTTACTGTGACCAACTTTATTAATCTTAGAAGAGGAAAGCCACGCCGCGCCAACATGGGGCGCTTATAAAACCCTCGTGCAGCGCACCCACACCTGATTGGTTGTTACCCATGATCTCATAAGGCACGCTCCGGAGTGGGCAAAGACCTGGCACGAAGGCACTCTTGTACATGCGCACAGTTAACTACCTGAAAGGGGGGCCAGCTGGCGCGGCGAAGGTTGGCGCCATCTTGTAATGGCGGAGTCTATCCTGACCTACCACGTGGGGCGCAGTGGAAGACAGCGCCATCTAGTGGTGGCGAACGTATTGCGGCCCTCTACACCACTACACTTGGCTTCCCCAAGATTGAGCTATCTTGTCAAACCTTTGTTTCTCATTCTGGAGACGAAGTACCTATGTCCCTAGTGACAGAGAGGTGACCTGACGTTTCAGCTGGATGTCCCTAATGTACTTCGTTGCTGTCTTGCTCTCGATGCTGTTTTTATTCTTCATCTGGTAAATAGACCCGTACGAGCTCATGAGTCTTTTCAGTATTCTTATCCAGTACAATTATATAGTTTATTATTGTTGTTATTATTATTTTTAATTTTTTTAATTTTAAAATAATGTTTTATTGACTCTTTGAAATTTTCACACCATGAATTTTGATCATATGTATTAGTTTTTTCTTTTTTTCCCATTAATTTTATTTATTCTCTTTACATCCGGATTGCTGACCCCCTCCTAGTTCCTCCCTCACACAGTCCCTCTCTGAGATTGTGATGGCTCCCCTAAGTTTGTTATTTTTTCTTTTTTTATTGGATATATTTCTTTATTTACATTTTAAATGTTATTCCCTTTCCCAGTTTCCTGTCCATAAGCCCCCTATCCCCTCCCCCTCCCCCTCCCCCATAAGGGTGTTCCCCCCATCTACTCCCCCTTACCGCCCTCACCCTCATTCCTCTGCACTGGAGGTCCAACCTTGGCAGGACCAAGGGCTTCTTCCCTTTCCACTGGTGCCCCAACAAGGCTATTCTCTGCTACCTATGCAGTTGGAGTCCAGGGTCAGTCCATGTATAGTCTTTGGGTACTGGTTTAGTCCCTGGAAGCTCTGGTTGGTTGGCATTGTTGTTCAAATGGTGTCTCAAGCCCCTTCAGTTCTTTCAGTCCTTTCTCTAATTCTTCCAACAGGGGTCCTGTTCTCAGTTCAGTGGTTTGCTGCTAGCGTTCGCCTCTGTATTCGACATGCTTTGGCTGTGTCTCTCAGGAGAGATCTATATCTGGTCCCTTTCAGCATGTACTTCTTAGCTTCATCAATCTTATCTAGTTTTGGTGGCTGTATATATATATATATATATATATATATATATATATATATATATATATATATATATATATGCCACATGTGGGGCAGGCTCTGAATGGCTGTTCCTTCAGTCTCTGTGTTTCCTCCTTAAGGGGTTCTACTTGTTTACTTGTGTTATCCTTCATTTCTTTAAGGGAGTTATTCATGTCCTTCTTAAAGTCCTCCATCATTATCATAAACTGTGATTTTAAATCTAAATCTTGCTTTTCTGGTGTTTGGATATCCAGTATTTTCTTTGGTGGGAGAACTGGGCTCTGACGATGCCAAGTAGTCTTGGTTTCTGTTGCTTAGGTTCCTGCGCTTGCCTCTTGCCATCGGGTTGTCTCTGGTATTAGCTTGTCTTGCTGTTTCTGACAGTGGCTTGATCCTGCTGTAGGCCTCTGTGTCAGCACTCCTGTGGAGCTGTTTTCCTCATTTCTCTCAGCCGTTTCTGGGAATGGGTGCTCTGCTCTCAGGAGTGTAGACACTCCTGGTGACTGTCTTTCGGCTTTCAGCGTGGGCAGGAATCAATGGGTCCTGCCCCTGATTGCTCCTAGGTCCTTGCACCCAGGGGACAAGCTGGGATTAGGCAATTCCCTCTTGGGTCGGGAATGTGGGCAGAGGGCAGTCTCCTCTGACTTCTCAGGAGTGTCCACACTTCTGAGGGTCCAGCTCTCTTTCCCATGGGATTTGGATGCAGGGAGGTATTTGACTGGTTCAGTTCACTTCATTTCTGGGTGCAGACCAGAATCACAGGTACCGGCAGCTGACCGTGCCTATATTCCTGTGTCCAGAGGCACTATGCAGTTTCCTCTTGGACCAGGGATGTGGGCAGAGGTGGGTAGAAGTGGCAGTCTGTCCTGCGGTCTCAGCACTTCTGGGTGTTCAGCTCTCTTCCCCCACAGGATTTAGTTTGTTATTTTCTAATGAAGCTATTTTATTTGGAATCTTTCCTATTTGAGTAGGAAAAATTTCAGAACGAGTGGAGAATTAGGTTAAGGAAAGCCTCGTCCCTTCTCAGGGGTTCCACAGCAGTGTTCCCTTTCACTTATCCTGTTACCCTTATCTTTCTAATGCATTTCTCCTACATTTTAAAATACTACTCAGTCATCCTGTGCAAAGACAGGTTCTGGAAGAGTCTTGTATAATGCAGCCATGGTTGGGAGTAAATACACAGCCCAGCATGTCATTACCTAGGAGTAGCCCTGGAAGTGTGGCCTGGGTGTGAATGGGCACTGCTGGAGATCTCAAGGCTGGCACGAATCTACTGCCTCAGATCCTCAGGCAGGTTTTAATAAAAGGCATAGTTTTCGGACAGGTGATGGCTCTAAGATCCAAAGTAATGCTAAGTACTTATTTTCATTTTATAGAGAGGAAGAGATTGGGTTGGTGAAAGGAGGAAGAGTGGAGAGAGGATGAGGGGGAGGGGGAGGGGAAGCCGGGGGAAGGAGTAGAACAGGAGGAAGAGAAAGTGTTAATCCCATCGGGGGAGAATAAAACCAGGACCATAATTTTTGAGCCAAAAATGAAGCAAGCTTTATTAAATACTGGCCAAAATGATGGATACTAGACTGATCTAGACCTGGGGTTCCCGGAGAATGGCCACTAGTTATGTTAGTCAGGTACTTATAAAGGCAAAGCCCACAAGGCTACATCCTGTCGTTTTTCCAACCCGGGGCAAACACACATCTAGATCTATTTCCGGTCTAAGTACATTCTGTGTAGTTAGGGCAACCAACCTTGTTTACAGAAGTGAAAATACATGGCTTGTTATATTGCGTTAACACCCCCACACCGACCCCATTCCCAGGATTCTAGCAAGTAATCTGTCTTCAGGCAAGAGCAGCAGCTTTACAGTGAGAGGCATTTTTGTTTTATTGATCTTTTAAGTACAGTAATTAAAATGTAAAACACAACTTTAGCCTTCACTAAAGAGAAGAAGAGAAGGGAGGGGAGGAGAGGGAGAGACTAGAACTCTTTTACTTTAGTCAGACTTATCCTCAATTTGAGCCTGATAAACTATTCAGGCTTGCTGGGCAGCTATGTCCTGAGTATCCATGCTGGTCTCAAGTTGCTCCCCCCCACAAACGGTTTACACACGCGCACGCAGACACACGCACACACGCACACACGCACGCTCACACACACAAATCAGGAACTAAAAAATAACATTCGATTCTGTTTGTTGAGACCCCACCCCTCACCCCCCACCCTCCAAACAGGAAATTATTTCCCTTACTTTCGTCCCTCTGAGGCTCAGTCAAGAAGATTCATTTGTGGCTTACAATAATGCCATGGCTTTTTCTCAAGCCCCAAATGACAGGAATTTAAGCTTCCAACTCTCCTTCCTGTCACTTTGAAATTTTATCTGACTCTTCCCCCCCCCTTTTTTTTTTACTTTTTATTTTACTAGCGGTCAACCCTCTTAGGTCAGCCAGTGTTGTTTTACCTTCTCCTTGTGTCTCACAGCTTTGACCATATATTCAAAATTGTCTGGGGAGCTTCAGAGAAGTCTAATACCTGGGACATGCCCCAGACCAGTCAAATCAGAATCTGTTAGGGGAGGGAGGACCAGACAGACATATGTTTTAAAGCTCTTCAGTTGGTCCCGTGGGCATGCAAGGCTAGCACTGCTTCAGAGTCAAAGCCCAAGGGAGGGAAAGATGCACAGCACAAGCTAATCAAAATGTCTCGGCAGCAGCGTAGCTTTTTTCTTTCTTTCCCAAAAGAGACACAGTGTTTCTCTCACTAAGGGACACTCATTTTATTCAATAAAGGAACCACATAGAAGTAAAATTCTTGCAAACTGCCTCCCACTGTTGGTCATATTGGCGTCCTATTCATAGCTGAACTCTTTTATTTTCTGTGGAATGACTATTTCCTTTCCTTTTGTGAGTAAAGAGAACTAACTTTCCAGGAGTAATGGAAAATTTGAACTCCTTTGGATATTTTGGGACAGAATTGATGTCTTGAACACTTGTGTGATGTGAGGTGTCAATACTGTTTGAAAAGCAGGAAGTGGTCTTCAGGCAGTATTGGACAGTGTGAGACAGGATTGGTTTGTTCCACTTATGCCACCACACCCAATGTCACTATTGTTTTTTAACTGATTTTCGTTCAGTGACTAAGTATTGTAGCAGATACTGGCTTGAGGTTACTCAAAGATGAATAAAAAATATTTTTGTCTATCACTGTGAAGAGGGTTAACTTGTGGACCATCTTTAAAATGGATGACTCTGACTTCCAAATATTAGATTAAAGCTATTTCAAAATACTGAAATGTTTTTCATTAAAATGGTCATAAGTCTTAGCAACTTACTTATTTCATTTTTTTTTAAACAGTGGAAGTGGTATAAATGTGTGTGCTGTATTTAAAAACTACGATCACACAAAATGGTAAATATAAATGTGGAAACAACCGAAGCCCCAGAACCCTTTAATGATGAGCACTCTGATATTTTGACACTGCTCTTCTGCAGGCAACCATAGCCGCCCTGAGCTTGGACAATGCCATTGCATTTAAAACTTAATTGCTTTGTTGACAGAAATGAAGTGCTATCTTAACCTGTGCTTCCTTAGTTTCTAAAGTTGACTGTGTTAAACAGCCAATCCCCATTTGGTTTTTTTTTTTTTCTTCTAGCAAAGGAAAACTGTCTTTATCCTATTGATTTCATTGGGACACCAATCACTCACTTTTTACATGATTAAAAATAAGACAACTCATATTTTTAATTTTTCTAGTGTTTCTTCTTGTAAAAAAGCAACAATTCTAGACCAGATTTATGCTATTTCCCTTTTCATTTCTGCTTCGTTCAGCTTAACAATTTCTTTGCTTCACTGAAAGCACTGTTACTCTGCTTTAAAAGTATACTTAATTTTTTTTTTGCCTTTTCTACTTAATATCTTACCTTGTGTCTTAGTTACTGTTTTATTGCTATGAAGAGACACCATAAAAAAATATTTAGTTGGGGGCCTGAACACAGTTTGATGGGGTGAATCTTAACCATTGCACAGGAAGCATGACATTAGAAAGGCAGGCACGGTGCTGGAGCAGTAACTGAGAGGTTACATCTAATCCTCCAGTTGGAGACACAGATATGTCATGAGCTGTTGAAACTTCAAAGCCCAATCTCAGTGACACACCTCCTACAAGGTCACACCTCCTATTCCTGTTCCACCAACCAGTGGCTAAGCATTGAAATGAATGAGCCTATGGGGGCCATTCTCATTCAAATCACCACAACATGCTTGGCCTCTATGTTTGTGTGTTTCTGTACCTTTACTCTTTGAGGATTTTCTTCCATATGGGTGATAGTGGCTTCCTCTTTCAACTGAGTATTAAGGCAGTAACTAGCACAAGAAAAAGAACACATAACTAAAAAGCCACTCAGAATATATGACCAAGAGAAAGAAAAACAACTCCACATAAAAATTCCTGCTTGGGTGTCCAGCGTTATAGTAATAAGCAAAACAGAGAAACAACTCAACTGTTGTTCAGCAGATTAGTAGTTAACACCACACTGTATGTACACATGACAGAATATGGAGAGCCTGTGAGGCCTCAACCATACAGAAAGTACTACAAGTTCCTGCTGAGAACAGGAGGAATACTCTTCCCCAGGGGGGAGCAGGTTAGTTGGTTATCTAATATCAAAAATCAGTGCTGAAAACATAATACCGGTAACCAGTGACACTATACACTATATAAACATATATATATACATATATATGTATAAACACACATATATATGTGTGTTATTAAATATAACACTAAGCAGGCTATATCTAGAAATATATATATATATATATGCATGCAATAACAATTAATGAAAGAAGAGACTATGAAATTGAAAGAGTTTTGAAAGAGACCATGAAATTGAAAGGTGTTTGAGAGAGTTTGGAGGGTTTGGAAGGAGGAAAAAGAAGTGAGAAATGTCATAAAATATAATCTCAAAATAGTTAGAAAAGGAGGGATAGCATTTGTATATACTACAGTATGCATAAACCTTAAAAAATGGTATCTTAAGTAAAAGAAGCCAGGTGGAAGAGAACATTGCTGTTTAAAAACTATGATTACACTTATATAAACTATCCTGAATAGGTAGGTTCAGAGACATAAGAGTAGAATCATAGCTTCAAGAGAGCAAGAGAGCAAGAGACGGTTAACAGGTACATGTTCACTGGCAGGAGTGGTATAACATTGTAAATATATCCACATATGCTTAATCCATAGACCTATTCAGTTACCCATAATTTCCCCCCCCCCGTGTGTGTGTGTGTGTGTGTGTGTGTGGTGTTCATTGTAAGTTAACTGCAGAGTGATATCCCTGAGGTAGTTTTTAGAGAATCCTAACATAAATAACCTAAGTGTTTTTAGAGCTCCACCATTAGTCAAGTTCTCTTGACCGCAGGGAGCCTTATTTGCCAGCATTCTAGATCCAAGTGAGAGAAGTGGGCCAGGTATCTTAACCATAAGTAGAAACTTCTGGTCAATCCCCTTAGTTTCTCTTCTGTACCATTCTTTCACTCTGCCTAGTGTTACCTTCTTCACTTTCTCACCGAGGGAGCTCCCACTCTCCAACTCAGGGGGAAGCTATAGACCTGGTGAGGGTTGTTCTGAAACAGGATCTTCAATAGTCGTTATGATCTTAGTACCACTTTCATCCCACACATCAGAAATTCCTGATGCCTCGGCCTTAAAGTATTTTAAGATTGCTTATATAAATTTGGTTCCCTTTCAATACTCTTCTTAAAAGTCATTGGTTTTTTCCAGAATGCTCTGATGGTTACCACCTGTCTGTCAGTGTTCAAGTCTCCATAATTTTATGACAGTGACTCTCCTCTCTTCTAGATGAGTCCATTGGAAACTTAAGGAAAAATTGTTTCCACAATCACTTTTATGGTGTTTGGCAAGGCAACAAAATTAAATGTATTTAAATAATCTACTATCTTTGCTTAGAATTCATTGATCCAATTTGTAAGGATGATCTATCTAGTGTGTCTACAATAATATTTACTAAACAATGATATTTCTGAATTAATGTTACTATACTGAAGTTGGTATATATGCACTTTGCTTCTTAGGTAAAGCTTTCTACAGTGTTCCTTCTACTGTCCATGGCTGGTTTTTTTTTTTTTTTTTTTGGTTCTTTTTTTTTCGGAGCTGGGGACCGACCCCAGGGCCTAGCGTTTCCTAGGCAAGCGCTCTACCACTGAGCTAAATCCCCAGCCCCTTTTTCTTTTCTTCTTTTTTTTTTTTTTTTGGAGGTTTTGATATCACTGTAATCTTATTACCATAATATTAGGTGGGGTATCTGCTCTTTTTTGTCTCTCCTTGGGTTTGTTTAAAATAGTCAGGACATTTCCCCTGAAGATGTTATGGAACTGATTGTATGTGCTGTATTGTATCACTTTTGCCCAGAAATCCTTTTTTTTTCTTTTTTTTATTTTATTTTATTTTATTTTTTTTTTTATTATCTTGAGTATTTCTTATATACATTTCAAGTGTTATTCCCTTTCCCGGTTTCCAGACAGACATCACCCTCCCCCCTCCCCTTCCTTGTGGGTGTTCCCCTCCCAAACCTCCCCCCATTGCCACCCTCCCCGCATAGTCTAGTTCACTGGGGGTTCAGTCTTAGCAGGACCCAGGGCTTCCCCTTCCACTGGTGCTCTTACTAGGATATTCATTGCTACCTATGGGGACAGAGTCCAGGGTCAGTCCATGTATAGTCTTTAGGTAGTGGCTTAGTCCCTGGAAGCCCTGGTTGCTTGACATTGTTGTACTTTTGGGGTCTCGAGCACCTTCAAGCTCTTCCAGTTCTTTCTCTGATTCCTTCAACGGGGGACCTATTCTCAGTTCAGTGGTTTGCTGCTGGCATTCGCCTCTGTATTTGCTGTATTCTGGCTGTGTCTCTCAGGAGCGATCTACATCCGGCTCCTGTCGGTCTGCACTTCTTTGCTTCGTCCATCTTGTCTAATTGGGTGGCTGTATATGTATGGGCCACCTGTGGGGCAGGATCTGAATGGGTGTTCCTTCAGTCTCTGTTTCAATCTTTGCCTCTCCCTTCCCTGCCAAGGGTATTCTTTTTCCTCATTTAAAGAAGGAGTGAAGCATTCACATTTTGATCATCCGTCTTGAGTTTCCTTTGTTCTAGGGATCTAGGGTAATTCAAGCATTTGGACTAATAGCCACTTATCAATGAGTGCATACCATGTATGTCTTTCTGTGAGTGGGTTAGCTCACTCAGGATGATATTTTCCAGTTCCAACCATTTGCCTACGAATTTCATAAACTCGTTGTTTTTGATAGCTGAGTAATATTCCATTGTGTAGATGTACCACATTTTCTGTATCCATTCCTCTGTTGAAGGGCATCTGGGTTCTTTCCAGTTTCTGGCTATTATAAATAAGGCTGCGATGAACATAGTGGAGCACGTGTCTCTTTTATATGTTGAGGCATCTTTTGGGTATATGCCCAAGAGAGGTATGGCTGGATCCTCAGGCAGTTCAATGTCCAATTTTCTGAGGAACCTCCAGACTGATTTCCAGAATGGTTTTACCAGTCTGCAATCCCACCAACAATGGAGGAGTGTTCCTCTTTCTCCACATCCTCGCCAGCATCTGCTGTCACCTGAGTTTTTGATCTTAGCCATTCTCACTGGTGTGAGGTGAAATCTCAGGGTTGTTTTGATTTGCATTTCCCTTATGACTAAAGATGTTGAACATTTCTTTAGGTGTTTCTCTGCCATTCGGCATTCCTCAGCTGTGAATTATTTGTTCAGCTCTGAACCCCATTTTTTAATAGGGTTATTTGTTTCCCTGCGGTCTAACTTCTTGAGTTCTTTGTATATTTTGGATATAAGGCCTCTATCTGTTATAGGATTGGTAAAGATCTTTTCCCAATTTGTTGGTTGTCGTTTTGTCCTAACCACAGTGTCCTTTGCCTTACAGAAGCTTTGCAGTTTTATGAGATCCCATTTGTCGATTCTTGATCTTAGAGCATAAGCCATTGGTGTTTTGTTCAGGAAATTTTTTCCAGTGCCCATGTGTTCCAGATGCTTCCCTAGTTTTTCTTCTATTAGTTTGAGTGTGTCTGGTTTGATGTGGAGGTCCTTGATCCACTTGGACTTAAGCTTTGTACAGGGTGATAAGCATGGATCGATCTGCATTCTTCTACATGTTGCCCTCCAGTTGAACCAGCACCATTTGCTGAAAATGCTATCTTTTTTCCATTGGATGGTTTTGGCTCCTTTGTCAAAAATCAAGTGACCATAGGTGTGTGGGTTCATTTCTGGGTCTTCAATTCTATTCCATTGGTCTATCTGTCTGTCTCTGTACCAATACCATGCAGTTTTTATCACTATTGCTCTGTAATACTGCTTGAGTTCAGGGATAGTGATTCCCCCTGAAGTCCTCTTATTGTTGAGGATAGCTTTAGCTATCCTGGGTTTTTTGTTATTCCAGATGAATTTGCAAATTGTTCTGTCTAACTCTTTGAAGAATTGGATTGGTATTTTGATGGGGATTGCATTGAATCTGTAGATTGCTTTTGGTAAAATGGTGATTTTTACTATATTAATCCTGCCAATCCATGAGCATGGGAGATCTTTCCATCTTCTGAGGTCTTCTTCAATTTCTTTCCTCAGTGTCTTGAAGTTCTTATTGTACAGATCTTTTACTTGCTTGGTTAAAGTCACACCGAGGTACTTTATATTATTTGGGTCTATTATGAAGGGTGTCGTTTCCCTAATTTCTTTCTCGGCTTGTTTCTCTTTTGTATAGAGGAAGGCAACTGATTTATTTGAGTTAATTTTATACCCAGCCACTTTGCTGAAGTTGTTTATCAGCTTTAGTAGTTCTCTGGTGGAACTTTTGGGATCACTTAAATATACTATCATGTCGTCTGCAAATAGTGATATTTTGACCTCTTCTTTTCCGATCTGTATCCCCTTGATCTCCTTTTGTTGTCTGATTGCTCTGGCTAGAACTTCAAGAACTATATTGAATAAGTAGGGAGAGAGTGGGCAGCCTTGTCTAGTCCCTGATTTTAGTGGGATTGCTTCAAGTTTCTCTCCATTTAGTTTAATGTTAGCAACTGGTTTGCTGTATATGGCTTTTACTATGTTTAGGTATGGGCCTTGAATACCTATTCTTTCCAGGACTTTTATCATGAAGGGGTGTTGAATTTTGTCAAATGCTTTCTCAGCATCTCATGAAATGATCATGTGGTTCTGTTCTTTCAGTTTGTTTATATGATGGATCACGTTGACGGTTTTCCTTATATTAAACCATCCCTGCATGCCTGGGTTGAAGCCTACTTGATCATGGTGGATGATTGTTTTGATGTGCTCTTGAATTCGGTTTGCCAGAATTTTATTGAGTATTTTTGCGTCGATATTCATAAGGGAAATTGGTCTGAAGTTCTCTTTCTTTGTTGGGTCTTTGTGTGGTTTAGGTATAAGAGTAATTGTGGCTTCATAGAAGGAATTCGGTAGGGCTCCATCTGTTTCAATTTTGTGGAATAGTTTGGATAATATTGGTATGAGGTCTTCTATGAAGGTTTGATAGAATTCTGCACTAAACCCGTCTGGACCTGGGCTCTTTTTGGTTGGGAGACCTTTAATGACTGCTTCTATTTCCTTAGGAGTTATGGGGTTGTTTAACTGGTTTATCTGTTCCTGATTTAACTTCGGTACCTGGTATCTGTCTAGGAAATTGTCCATTTCCTGAAGATTTTCAAGTTTTGTTGAATATAGGTTTTTATAGTAAGATCTGATGATTTTTTGAATTTCCTCTGAATCTGTAGTTATGTCTCCCTTTTCATTTCTGATTTTGTTAATTTGGACGCACTCTCTGTGTCCTCTCGTTAGTCTGGCTAAGGGTTTATCTATCTTGTTGATTTTCTCAAAGAACCAACTTTTGGTTCTGTTGATTCTTTCTATGGTCCTTTTTGTTTCTACTTGGTTGATTTCAGCTCTGAGTTTGATTATTTCCTGCCTTCTACTCCTCCTGGGTGTATTTGCTTCTTTTTGTTCTAGAGCTTTTAGGTGTGCTGTCAAGCTGCTGACATATGCTCTTTCCTGTTTCTTTCTGCAGGCACTCAGCGCTATGAGTTTTCCTCTTAGCACAGCTTTCATTGTGTCCCATAAGTTTGGGTATGTTGTACCTTCATTTTCATTAAATTCTAAAAAGTTTTTAATTTCTTTCTTTATTTCTTCCTTGACCAGGTTATCATTGAGTAGAGCATTGTTCAATTTCCACGTATATGTGGGCATTCTTCCCTTATTGTTATTGAAGACCAGTTTTAGGCCGTGGTGGTCCGATAGCACACATGGGATTATTTCTATCTTTCTGTACCTGTTGAGGCCCGTTTTTTGACCAATTATATGGTCAATTTTGGAGAAAGTACCATGAGGAGCTGAGAAGAAGGTATATCCTTTTGCTTTAGGATAGAATGTTCTATAAATATCCGTTAAGTCCATTTGGCTCATGACTTCTCTTAGTCTGTCTACATCTCTGTTTAATTTCTGTTTCCATGATCTGTCCATTGATGAGAGTGGGGTGTTGAAATCTCCCACTATTATCGTGTGAGGTGCAATGTGTGTTTTGAGCTTTAGTAAGGTTTCTTTTACATATGTAGGTGCCCTTGTATTTGGGGCATAGATATTTAGGATTGAGAGTTCATCTTGGTGGATTTTTCCTTTGATGAATATGAAGTGTCCTTCCTTATCTTTTTTGATGACTTTTAGTTGAAAATTGATTTTATTTGATATTAGAATGGCTACTCCAGCTTGCTTCTTCTGACCATTTGCTTGGAAAATTGTTTTCCAGCCTTTCACTCTGAGGTAATGTCTGTCTTTGTCTCTGAGGTGTGTTTCCTGTAGGCAGCAGAATGCAGGGTCCTCGTTGTGTATCCAGTTTGTTAATCTATGTCTTTTTATTGGGGAGTTGAGGCCATTGATATTGAGAGATATTAAGGAATAGTGATTATTGCTTCCCGTTATATTCATATTTGGAAGTGAGGTTATGTTTGTGTGCTTTCATTCTCTTTGTTTTGTTGCCAAGATGATTAGTTTCTTGCTTCTAGGGTATAATTGCCTCCTTATGTTGGGCTTTACCCTTTATTATCCTTTGTAGTGCTGGACTTGTAGAAAGATATTGTGTAAATTTGGTTTTGTCATGGAATATCTTGGTTTCTCCATCTATGTTAATTGAGAGTTTTGCAGGATACAGTAACCTGGGCTGGCATTTGTGTTCTCTTAGGGTCTGTATGACATCTGTCCAGGATCTTCTGGCCTTCATAGTTTCTGGCGAAAAGTCTGGTGTGATTCTGATAGGTCTGCCTTTATATGTTACTTGACCTTTTTCCCTTACTGCTTTTAATATTCTTTCTTTATTTTGTGCGTTTGGTGTTTTGACAATTATGTGACGGGAGGTGTTTCTTTTCTGGTCCAATCTATTTGGAGTTCTGTAGGCTTCTTGTATGCCTATGGGTATCTCTTTTTTTAGGTTAGGGAAGTTTTCTTCTATGATTTTGTTGAAGATATTTACTGGTCCTTTGAGCTGGGAGTCTTCACTCTCTTCTATACCTATTATCCTTAGGTTTGATCTTCTCATTGAGTCCTGGATTTCCTGTATGTTTTGGACCAGTAGCTTTTTCCGCTTTACATTATCTTTGACAGTTGAGTCAATGATTTCTATGGAATCTTCTGCTCCCGAGATTCTCTCTTCCATCTCTTGAATTCTGTTGGTGAAGCTTGTATCTACAGCTCCTTGTCTTTTCTTTTGATTTTCTATGTCCAGGGTTGTTTCCATGTGTTCTTTCTTGATTGCTTCTATTTCCATTTTTAATTCCTTCAACTGTTTGATTGTGTTTTCCTGGAATTCTTTCAGGGATTTTTGCGATTCCTCTCTGTAGGCTTCTACTTGTTCTCTAAGGGAGTTCTTTATGTCTTTCTTGAAGTCCTCCAGCATCATGATCAAATATGATTTTGAAACTAGGTCTTGCTTTTCTGGTGTGTTTGGATATTCCGTGTTTGCTTTGGTGGGAGAATTGGGCTCCGATGATGCCATGTAGTCTTGGTTTCTGTTGCTTGGGTTCCTGCGCTTGCCTCTCGCCATCAGATTATCTCTAGTGTTACTTTGTTCTGCTATTTCTGACAGTGGCTAGACTGTCCTATAACCTGTGTGTCAGGAGTGCTGTAGACCTGTTTACCTGTTTTCTTTCAGCCAGTTATGGGGACAGAGTGTTCTGCTTTCAGGCGTGTAGTTTTTCCTCTCTACAGGTCTTCAGCTGTTCCTGTGGGCCTGTGTCTTGAGTTCACCAGGCAGGTTTCTTGCAGGGGAAAAGTTGGTCCTACCTGTGGTTCCAAGGCTCAAGTTTGCTCGTGGGGTACTGCCTAAGTCCTCTCCGCTGTGGCAGCAACCGGGAAGATCTGCGCCGCTCTTTCCGGGAGCCTCCGTGCACCAGGGTTCCAGATGGCGTTTGGTGTTTTCCTCTGGCGCCTGGGTGTGCACAGAGTGCAGTCTCTTCTGGTTTCCCAGGCGTGTCAGCCTCTCTGAAGGTTCAGCTCTCCCTCCCACGGGATTTGGGTGCAGAGAACTGTTTATCCGGTCTGTTTCCTTCAGGTTCCGGCAGTGTCTCAGGCGCAGGGGTCCTGCCGCTCCCGGGCCCTCCCCTACGGGAACCCAGAGGCCTTATACAGTTGCCTCTTGGGCCAGGGATGTAGGCAGGGGTGGGCAGTGTTGGTGGTCTCCTCCGCTCTGCAGCCTCAGGAGTGCCCACTTGATGAGGCGGTGAGGTCTCTCTCCCACGGGGTTTGGGAGCAGAGAGCTGCTGCGGTCCGGGATCCGCCGGTGTGGGACTTCCCCAGAAATCCTTTTTAATGCGCCTTTTTAAAATTTAAATTTAGAACTTCCTACATTTGTACTTTACATGATCATATCCCTCTCCTCCCTCTAGGTCTTCCTAGACTCCTAGTTTCTTTCAAGTTCATGAACTCTTCTCCTTTAATTGTTATTGTTGTACACCACACACACACACACACACACACACACACACACACACACACAGGCACACAACCTAGTGAGCCCATTTAGCATCGCTCATATATATATATGTTTAATATATTTAGTGATGAATAGCTGGGATTGAAAAACCTATGAGGAGACTGATTCTCCCTCTCCTGGAAGCCATCTATTGCTTATAGGTCTTCATCTAGGGGTGGGATCTTGTGAAATTTCTTACACCCGATTCATGTCTAGGAAACACTATGTTGTAGTAGGAGGTCAGGTCCTCTGGCTATTTGCACAATGATTTCTGAGCTTCAGACACACAGCATCCTGTAGTCAACTCTCAGTATTTTGAGCAGTAGTATTGTATCTCTGTAGTAGCCTCCACCTGCAACAACAACAACAACAACAACAACAACAAAACAACAACAACAAACCATGATAACATCAAGTCATTATTGAAGTCAAAACATCAACATTTCTATTAGTCAAGAATTGCTGGGCAAAAGTTACCAGAATTTGTGGATATTGCTGAAGACAACACACATGTTGGACAAAGGACTTGAAGAAATGAAACTGGATCTGATCTAGAAGCCTCCTCTCTGGGGACTAACTCATAATAGCCAAAGATGATATGCAAACTGCTAAGAGAGAAAAGCTATCAGTGCCTATCCAGCTGTAAAGCCAACAGTGACTGGCTTGGCAAGCTATTACCAATGGTGCAATAGTGGTACTCATCTGGAGAATAACCGGCAGCTGCATAGCTGGACTTAAGCCTTGCACAATAGGAGGAAATTAACGCCTGCTACTCTAAACTTAGCCAATTACCCATGCCGTGGAACCCATATGCAGGTCAGGCCATGGAACCTAAAGAAGAACCTTCTAATGCCATTTTTCTAAACTGATATAATTTTAACTGGATTTTAATTACTTACCCTCATATCTATAGGTAGGTGTGGCTCTAGCCCCTCATCTTAGAGGCTCCTTTTGCGACTGATGGAGACTGTCATCCAGATCCACAAGCAGTCAAAACACAGAGCATAAGCAACTGTGAGGTACCCAACTCCAATGGAAGCCAACCCAACACGAGTTCTACTCCTAAGGCTCTGGGAACATCATGGAAGAAAGGACAGAAAGACGGAAAGAGCCCGAGACTCAGGACATGTGCTGTGTGGTAATGTGTCTAGGAGACATGACCGAGAAAACGCATCCATGAAATTTCAACTATAGGCTGGCTTGAATAAGATCAGCATAATGATAATACTTGACATACTAATGTGAGCAGGGGAAAATTCCACATTGTCCCACCACTAGAGAATAGCCATGTATGGCCGATGGTTGCTGAGAGAGGGAGAATCAGTTTCTTCTAGGTGCGAACTCCCACATTCTGTCCAATCACAAGTGGATGCTTGTAGTATGAACAAGCTAAATGGATTTAGTAGGTTATGTATACACAAGCATATACTTACACACATACATGTGTATATACATGAAGCAGCAATAATTAAAGAGATCGTAACTTTGGAGGTGATATATAGGAAGGGGAAAAGCAGAGGCAGAAGTATTATAGATGTAGTGCCTATTATATAATTCTCAAAAATAGCATTAAATTAAAAACAGTAAAAAGGAAGTGCATTTCTTTGACTGGGCCTTGGTTACAAAGAATATTCATGGGGGCTGGAGAGATGGCTCAGTGGTTAAGAGCACAGATTGCTCTTCCAGAGGTCCTGAGTTCAATTCCCAGCAACCACATGGTGGCTCACAACCATCTGTAATGGGATCTGATGCCCTCTTCTGGTGTGCCTGAAGAGAGCCACAGTGTACTCACATAAAAAAAATATTAAGAAAAAAAAACTCCAAAGAATATCCTTAAAATAATTAAATTATCTGTTTTTATGGCAAAATATAAAAAGTTTAGCACTTAACTGCCTCTAGATTTTCATGTGTGTGGTTTTTATCTTCCAACTAAATTATAAATTAGTTAAATATAGGAATCATGACTTATGCATACTTTTCAGAGTGGCAAATACCATTTTGGACAGGTACCTTTAACATGTAAAAACGTTTTGACTAATTTTAGCGTATATCTTTCCCACAAGCATAATTTGTTCCTCAACTTTACATTGAGCCTTTTAAGTTTCTACTCACTTAGTCTTAATGACTAACTCAGGTTACTCATAAGAGTAATGGCCCATTCATTTATTTAATCTGTCTCGATAATTGGTGTAGTTCATTGAACTCAATAGTTCAAATGCTGCACTTGATCGGGCAAGCAAATGCAGCTGCAGTGAGTGTGACAGCCATTCAGAGGCGGTTAGTGTCCTGCAGTGATGCAGGGTAAATGGCTTTGTACAAAGCCTGCTGGTGTCCAGGGGATCTAGAAGTTGTGAGGACGGCCCCATCCTCTATGTGCAGTTGTGTGCAGTTCAATCAAAGTTGTTCATCTCTTTCTCTTACTGAGGTTTATTTATTTGGTGTTGATTGAATAACAGCTTAAATATTTATGACTCTGAAAAAGGTTTATTAGGATACAGCAATTATATATGATGTTAGGTTTTTTATGTATATATGATTTTGTACATGTACCTAAGATTCTGATGATATCGAACAATGGGCAAAAAAAAGAATCTACTTTCAATAAAAAGGGAAAAATAAAACTCTATATGCATATCCTTTCAATGTAACACTGAAACCATGCAAGCCTGTTAATATTTTTAAGTGGCTGAATAAAATCTTGATAATTACTTTTGAACTGCTTATGCACATCTCCTATCATTTGTTTATTAATTTGCCCAACAGATATTTTTAATACATATGCAATAAATTGTAACTCTGGCTATTGTTCCTTGTTATAGAGTTTTTATTTCCCTTGTTCTAAGGAAAACAAAATGAATAAGAATAATGGAATTTGATAATAGTGAAATAAAATATGGTTAATATCCCTAATTTAACTAAGACATAAGAAAATGTTAACCCAAGAAACTGAAGTTGGACACGAAGTCTTTTTAATCATTTCTTTCGGGGCCAAGACAGAGCCTGTGAGATCTGCTAACTATAGAATGTAACAGATCTACCAGAGCCAGTGAACAGCCAAAATACTATCCATGTTGAGAGCCTGGGGAGACCAAGATTTCAAGATCAACGCTGGTTGTGGTAAAGTGCACTTTTCCTGCCTTCATGAAGCTGGAGAAAAGCTTGGTGGTGGGCTGGTTTGCTTTTCTCCTCAGGTGGTGAGAAAAGGATGGGGGCACCTTTGCTGCAGGGATGATAACTAGCATCGTGCTGCTCAGACAGCACACAGGACTGTCTGCCTCTGTGGTCAGAGAAAAATTACAGCACACACACAAGTAGGTACTGGTAAGTAGAAAGACACAGGCATGAGGAACAATGGGGTAAGTGTCCTATGACACAGTGATGCTGTGTGACATAGCCAATACCTTAGATAAAATGGCTAAACAATAATCTGAACACTTAAAATCTCATACACAGATTGCCAAGCCATTTTCCAATGTGAGGAAATTTTGTTGAGTTCTGTTTGGCTCCTTAAAAAGGTTGTGTACAAAGGGCGGTCTGTGTCCCAGGAGCAGGTAAGAAACAGACTTCAGACAGAGGCTTCCAGACCTAGAACTCACTAGACTGAGTTCATATAAGATGAGAGAACTGGTGTCTCAGAGATTTCATAATTAGGTAAGGTCAGAGGCAGGAGTAGAACCAGCAACTCATCCCTAATTCCATTCACCAAATGTAGCTTCTGCCATGACTTAGGGTGTGAAACTTTGCTGCTCTTCAGTTCTTTTGGGCTCCTGACTTCCAGATATTAGAAGTTGTTTTTGTCATCAACCACTAAAGAAAACTTTCAATTGTTATCTTGATATGGTAATTAACAGGTTCTATTGTACTTGAAGATTAGAATTTTTGAGAATGATATGAAAGTCAGTATCTAAAGTGCCCCCCCACCGTGTTCCAAAAGATAAGGAATGCGAATGCTTCACAAATCTGCCTCTCATCCTTGAGCAAGCAACATGCTAATCTTTTTTGTATCATTTCAACTTCAATATATGTACCACTGAAGGAAACACTATACTGTGATTTCTGAAAGGAATTGATTGCTCAGGAGTGCTGAATTGCTGGATAGTAAGGTCAGTTAAGCTCCAGTGAATCTCTTTAAGCTGGAGAGCAAAATATTAACAGCCAAAATCATACATGGGGATAGAGCACAAATCATTCTATTAAAAAAGCAAGGCTTTCTTCTCTCCATGTACTAACATCTCCATTCATCCTTCTATCTGTAAATTGACTTGGTTCTGAGAGTCCGTCTGCTAAATCTAAGATCTGATCTGTGATAAACAACACCACAAAGAAAAATTATCAAAACATACTTTCTAGGTTTCTGCATCCTTCAGTTTTCCCCAATAGATAATTTTAATTTCTAATACTTTATGGACATGCATACTTAAAATACTGTAATTGAGTGACAATAGAAATTAAATGGCTATAACATTATAGACATAGTCAAGAATTGTGACTATTTACTTACAAAATAGAATATAAACATTTATCTTAGAACAGAAAACTGAAAAAAAGAAGAACATTCGAGCACTAGCATAAGGAAGTAGGTTAAACTTATACTTGTAGGGTTTTATTCAGAATACAAAAAATTAAAGATAATGAAAGAGAAGAGATAGTTCATTAATTTGGGTAATTGTGGTTTGTGAGAACTTGGCTTGACAAACAGTGCAAGTAAAATACAAAATGGAAAGAAAGTGTAACAGTAGCCACTATAAAGCAGGACAAAATTCACATTAAGAATTGTCAACAGGGGGTTGGGGATTTAGCTCAGTGGTAGAGCGCCTGCCTAGCAAGCGCAAGGCCCTGGGTTCGGTCCTCAGCTCTGGAAAAAAAAACAAAACAAAGAATTGTCAACAATCGAGATGGACATAATATAAAACAGGCTATAAGTATTCAAGAGTTTATTCTAGGGAGACAATTACAAGATATAATGGTCAGTAACCTCCCTGGGGAGAGAGTCAGCACTTCAACAGGACTTTATGGTAGCTCACGGTGACCTGCCACGTGTAGCTGGTGGAAAGAGAAGTGTGGTGGTTGGTTTTAATGTTAATTTGTCACCTGAGTAGGTTGCCTGTCCTGCTGATCTGTTCTGACTTCCTTGACTGATGTGGGAAGGCCCATGGAGAGTTAAGGACCAGATTAAAAGGACATGGCAGAGAGAACAGTACTCACTTCTTTTTTTTATATATATATATATATATATATATATATATATATATATATATATTTTTTATTAACTTGAGTATTTCTTATATACATTTCAAGTGTTATTCCCTTTCCCGGTATCCGGGCAAACATCCCCCTCCCCCCTCCCCTTCCTTATGGGTGTTCCCCTCCCAACCCTCCCCCCATTGCCGCCCTCCCCCCACCAGTCTAGTTCACTGGGGGTTCAGTCTAAGCAGGACCCAGGGCTTCCCCTTCCACTGGTGCTCTTACTAGGATATGCATTGCTACCTATGAGGTCAGAGTCCAGGGTCAGTCCATGTATAGTCTTTGGGTAGTGGCTTAGTCCCTAGAAGCTCTGGTTGCTTGGCATTGTTGTACATATGGAGTCTCGAGCCCCTTCAAGCTCTTCCAGTTCTTTCTCTGATTCCTTCAACGGGGGTCCTATTCTCAGTTCAGTGGTTTGCTGCTGGCATTCGCCTCTGTATTTGCTGTATTCTGGCTGTGTCTCTTAGGAGCGATCTACATCCGGCTCCTGTCGGTCTGTACTCACTTCTTGTTTGCTTGGCCTGCCCTTTTGCCTGCTCAGCTTCTACCTTTGCTCCAAGTTCCCTCAATGATAGGCTCTAACCTGTGGGAAATAACAAACCCTTCCTCCCCGAGTTACTTCTGCCATGGTGTTTATCACAGCACCAGAGAAGTAAACCAGGGAAAGAAGCCAGGAGTAAGAGGCCATTCAACACAATTAGTACAATTAGTACAAGGATGCTCCTTTCATTGCTGGGAGTTTATCGTACTGTCCATTCTGAGGAGGTGGGAGGCATTTTAACACTCTGAAATATGCAGCTAACTGACACCAGTCTGGCTCATGCTTGTCCTGCAGGCACATTTCTGAATAGTCGAATCAGTGGACTGACTTTTTTGCCTTAGGAAACTTGGTTATTTTTGTTTCCAATTTTTTTGGAATATTTTTGCCATTTTTACAGCCATTTTAAGACTCTATCTTAAAGAGTCTTAAAGAATGTTTGTTCTTTTGGATTCTTCTCTGAACAATGATAACATCTTTCCATTACCTCATTAATGAGGTAAAGATAAGTTATTTTTCTTTTTTCTTTTTCAGTGTTGGGGATCAAATCCAGGGCTTTGTATATGCTGGACAAGTGCACTATCTCTGACCTACATTCTTAGTTCCAAAGAAAATCTTTACTTATGAAGTCGCCTTTTTATCTGTGTCAAAGTCACAACTAGAGTGATTTCTTTTGAAGTGTGTCCTTTAGCATCACTTAGGAATCAAAATTCACTCTATACCCAATTAGTTGGAATGAGTGACCAGGACGTCTATTTCAATGGCATGCTAAATCTTCCCACACTAATTAAACATATTCTTTGCTTAGTGAGCACGTTAAGGAAGTTTCTCCTCTAATTACTTTCTCACTAATCAATCATTTTCAGTCTGATTGTCTTCTCTGTGGGGAGGAAGGGAAGCAGGGCTTTGGCCTGAGTGTCTCCTGACGATTTGGTTTTCTTTGTTGCTACTTTTCTATTCTTAAATGGCTGGTCACATTATGGGAAGTACTGTTTGTTTACTCTCCCTGTGAGATCACATTTTATGTAGAATTATGAAGGTCCTCTTCCTTTGTGGATAATGAGATGAATTTATGGTACCGCTTCAATCAAGCAAGCAAATCATCAGGCAATTTTTAAGTTCTTGCAAAGATACTACAGTGTGTTAAGACAATGCACCCTTGCCTCAATGGCTTTGTAGTTCAAGTGCCAAGAGGAATTAGAAAGGCAAGTCAATACAAATCACTAAAAGACTGAGTTGGTAAATATTAAGAATGCAGTAGAAATTCAGAGCAAGAAATAATCAGCATGGATTGGCATAGCCAGAAAAGACTTTCCTGAAAGAGGTGCTCTGGGTATACTTGTACTCTGAAAATTCTGTGTAGAACCCAATCTTTAATGCAATGGTGTTAAGAAGTGAGCTTTAGAAGAATGTTAGGCCATGCATGAGAGCCCTAAGCAATCCTAGGTTGTATGAGTCCTTGTGTAAAAGAGGCTCCCATAGAGCTGCCTTTCTAACTGTGCCCTGAGAGGACATAGAGAGAAGATGCTATACACGAGCCAGGAAGTGGACCTCACCAGGCATTAAAGCAGGCACTGCTTTAAATGTGGACTTCGAAGCCTTCAAATGTGTGAGAAGTAAAGACCCACCTAACTCCACTTTAACCTCATCCTAGTTTTCTTCCTAATATCAGCCACATGGCTCAGCGTGTGTATCAGTTACCCCTTTTGTTGCTGTGATAAAACACAATCGAACGCGACTCATGGAAGAAGGGATTTATTTTGGTTTACAGTTCCAGAGAGATGAGAGTTTGTAAAGGTGTGGGGACAGGGCAGTGAGTGGCTGGCCCAGTGGCAGGAGCGGAAAGCTAAGACCTCACATCTCAACCACAAACACAAAGCAGAAGTCAAACGTGAACTGGGCCGGGGTTTTGAACTCCCAAAACCCGCCCCACTGACATACATCCTCTATCAAGGCTGCATCCGTCCATAACTTCTCCAAACAACACCATGAACAGGGGAGGAAATGTTTAGATGTTCCAGACAATAGGGAGCATTTCTCATTCAAACTACTACATGCTAATTTTTTTTATAGTTTCCTGAAGAAACTGAGGCAAAGAAGAATGGATGTCTGGGTCAGAGCTGGTGACTTGTAATAATAGGGACCTTTAGCCTGGGATACATACTTTACTTGTACTTCAAGAAACGACCAGAATTGTTTCCAAAAAGGCACATATATTTGTACTTCACATTGTTTCCCATGAGACAGCCCATAGCTTTTGTCACTGCTTAAAGATGTGTATGACTATCCAAAAGTAAAGAAGCGGCTTTTAAGTTTTTGTGCTCAGGAGCAAGGAAGCTCAGGAAGTGTCAAACCACTACAGCCAATTTCATCTCAACACTTAAAGCAGTGATATACCAGAGAGTTTGCAGTGTGCCCAAAGAAACAGGGATGAAAACTGGCTGCTCGCAGGAATCTTACATCTGGGTATAAAATTGCGTCTGCTCTTACATTGCAAACGTGTGACTTTCTTAAGAAAATAGCCATCTTGTAAATTAAAGGATGCAAAATCCATCTTTTTAAAGCTTGAACGTTTTTGTATACTTTTAAAGACAGGGTTTTATTATGTTACTCGGTCTCATTTCAAATTCCTGTGCTCATGTGATTCTCCTGCTTCAGTATCCCCAGGAGAACTGCAGAGCGATGCCTTGCCTATGGGACACATGCCAAGCAAACACATTCATATTCTCTCTCTCTCTCTCTCTCTCTCTCTCTCTCTCTCTCCTTCTCTCCCTCTCCCCCTCTCTCCCTCCCTCCTTCCCTCTTCTCTCCAGTCCACTCATATTTTTAAACAAAGAGAACCTGAAAGTAAGTAATCCTGGCTATCTGTTACATGCATTGTTTCTCTAGGCTCTATCTCTTTCGCCTTAAATTTAATAATAATATTTTTACTTTTTCTTTGAGTTTGGTATATAAATTAAGGGACACACTCAGTAATCACATCTTTAAAAAGAATTTAGTCTTAATTATCTGAATATAGGTGAATTTGTGCATGGGAGCGTAGGTGCCCTTGGTGGCCAGAAGAGGGTATTATCCCTTGGCACCAGAGTGACAGGTTGTTCTGAGTTGCTTGTCAGGGATACTAGGAACTGAACTCATCTCTCTCCAATAGCAGTGTGAGTTCTTAACCACTGGGCCATCTCTCCAGCCCCTAGTCCTAAAGTCCTCCCTACAGATTCTTATTTAAAAAATAGTGTGGAAAATGGAATCCGGTACTCAGAATTCCCACTCCACTGCCTTCCCTTTATTTAGTTTGTGAGTGTACCCATGTGGCTTTCTGTGTAAAGGCTCACAATTTGGGCACATTATAGAATATTTATGATAGATGTGTACTAGACATCACTGGAATGCTACATCATATTTTCAAGAGGATAGACTTAACAAATACTTCATGTTAGGATTCGGGGAATACTGTTTATTAATTACAAGAAAAGCATCACTGGAAACAGGAGGGCAGGAGTGATATAAATGCCATATGATGTATGTATGAAGTTCCTAAAAAATATTAAATTAAAGCCCAAGCCAGAAAACAATTATGGAATGAGATTCTCTATAACACGGATGTGTGGCTTCTCTAAAACTGACAAAGCATCATAAATTAGGCCGATTAAAGAAACAGAGATTTCTGGTCCTGTCGCTCTGGGACTAGCTAGAATTTTGAGACAGTGTTATCAAGAGTGGTTTTTGCTAAAGGCTATGAAGAGGGTGTGTTCTGTGCTTTGCCATTGGTTTCTGGTAGTTTTCTGCCAACCCTCAGCATTCCTTGGCTTATAAACACATCGAAAATTTGCATTGAGCATGTCTGTACCAAAGTTTCTCCATTTCATGGAGGATACCAGTTTTATTAAAATTGTATAAATTTGATTTCATCTCAGTTAAATTTCTGGTGACCTTATTTATACATACTTCTTATTTTAAATTAGGGTTAAGACTTCAATAAATAAATTTTTGCCATTTACAAATCTGCTATAGCAATTCCACTTGATCTGAGTTGGTTAAATCATGCACAATGACTGAAAGATGGATTATAATTTTTCTTTGCCTTCTTTCTTTCTCTTTTTCTTTTTCCGAGGCAGTGTCTGGCTATAAAGTCTAAGTTAGGTTAGAACTCACTGAGTAGCTGAGGATGGCCTTGAACTAGCATCCCTCTCACATGCTTTTTTTTCCCATGAATATTTATTTATGTATTTATTTTTTGCATATTCACTATTTATTACATCATTTCAATGGCAAAATGTATTCTAGATTTTATCTTTTTTTCTCCATCTTTATTAACTTGGGCATTTCTTATTTACATTTCGATTGTTATTCCCTTTCTCGGTTTCCGGGCCAACATCCCCCTAACCCCTCCCCTCCTCTTCTATATGGATGTTCCCCTCCCCATCCTCCCTCCATTACTGACCTCCTCCAAACAATGAATGCTGGAATTATGGGCACGTGCATATTCTTTTCATATGGGAAAAAATTTTAAAACATTTATTATGTATAAGTACATTGTAGCTGTCTTCAGACACACCAGAAGAGGGCATCAGATCTCAGTACAGGTGGTTGTGAGCCACCATGTGGTTGCTGGGATTTGAACTCAGGACCTCTGGAAGAGCAGTCAGTGCTCTTAACTGCTGAGCCACCTCTCCAGCCCCATATGGGAAATTTTTAAACAAAGATTTCAAAACATGGAACAATAAGATAACTATTAAATCCAACAATCTACTGAGATCATGACACAGCAGGAGCCTCATGAATGACAAGTGATTTCTGAGGATTGCTATGTGCACGTGCTTTATAAAATGTCACAATACCCCTTCTTTGGCAACTACAATGAGAGACCACTTTTCTAAATCTGTTGGCACAGGGGTAAAAGGTGGTGGTGGATTGTTCCTGCAACTCAGCATTTTCTGTCTGCATAAAGTATGCCCATGAGAGTAACTTGTCAGGATTCACAGGTAGCTGTGAACAAGCCAGGCTGACTATGTGTCTTAACCCATGTTGTGATGTGTATTATGGTGCTGAAACTGGGTACTTTGTAAAGAGGCGGATTTGGCTCATCGTTCTGATGGCTGGAAGGGTCAAAGAACATAGCATGTGAGTCATCCCCATTCCACAGTGGAATGAAAGAGTAGAAAAACAGTGTAAGGCAAAGGACACTGTGGTTAGGACAAAACGGCAACCAACAGATTGGGAAAAGATCTTTACCAATCCTACAACAGATAGAGGCCTTATATCCAAAATATACAAAGAACTCAAGAAGTTAGACCGCAGGGAGACAAATAACCCTATTAAAAAATGGGGTTCAGAGCTAAACAAACAATTCACAGCTGAGGAATGCCGAATGGCTGAGAAACACCTAAAGAAATGTTCAACATCTTTAGTCATAAGGGAAATGCAAATCAAAACAACCCTCAGATTTCACCTCACACCAGTGAGAATGGCTAAGATCAAAAACTAAGGTGACAGCAGATGCTGGCGAGGATGTGGAGAAAGAGGAACACTCCTCCATTGTTGGTGGGATTGCATACTGGTACAACCATTCTGGAAATCAGTCTGGAGGTTCCTCAAAAAATTGGACATTGAACTGCCTGAGGATCCAGCTATACCTCTCTTGGGCATATACCCAAAAGATGCCCCAACATATAAAAAAGACACGTGCTCCACTATGTTCATCGCAGCCTTATTTATAATAGTCAGAAGCTGGAAAGAACCCAGATGCCCTTCAACAGAGGAATGGATACAGATAATGTGGTACATCTACACAATGGAATATTACTCAGCTATCACTTTCTTTTTTTTTTTTTTTTTCCCAGAGCTGGGGACCGAAATTACTCAGCTATCAAAAACAATGCCTTTATGAAATTCATAGACAAATGGTTGGAACTGGAAAATATCATCCTGAGTGAGGTAACCCAATCACAGAAAAACACACATGGTATACACGCATTGATAAGTGGCTATTAGCCCAAATGCTTGAATTACCCTAGATGCATAGAACACATGAAACTCAAGACGGATGATCAAAATGTGAATGCTTCACTCCTCCTTTAAAAGGGGGAACCCTTGGCAGGGAATAGAGAGGCAAAGATTAAAACAGAGACAGAAGGAACACCCAGTCAGAGCCTGCCCCACATGCGGCCCATACATATACAGCCACCCAATTAGACAAGATGGATGAAGCAAAGAAGTGCAGGCAGACAGGAGCCGGATGTAGATCGCTCCTGAGAGACACAGCCAGAATACAGCAAATACAGAGGCGAATGCCAGCAGCAAACCACTGAACTGAGAATAGGACCCCCGTTGAAGGAATCAGAGAAAGAACTGGAAGAGCTTGAAGGGGCTCGAGAGCCCATATGAACAACAATGCCAAGCAACCAGAGCTTCTAGGGACTAAGCCACTACCTAAAGACTATACATGGACTGACCCTGGACTCTGACCTCATAGGTAGCATTGAATATCCTAGTAAGATCATCAGTGTAAGGGGAAGCCCTGGGTCCTGCTAAGACTGAACGTGATTGTTGGGGGGGGAGGGCGGCAATGGGGGCAGGATGGGGAGGGGAACACCCATGAAGAAGGGGAAGGGGAGGGATTAGGGGGATATTTGCCTGGAAACCGGGAAAGGGAATAACACTCGAAATACTCAAGTTAAAAAAAAAAACCAGTTAGAGGAAGGACTGAAGAAGCTGAAGGGGCTTGCAACCCCATAAGAACAAAAATACCAACCAACCAGAGCTCCCAGGGACAAAGCCAGTACCCAAAGACTGACTATACATGGACAGACCCATGGCTCCAGCTGCATATGTAGCAGAGGATGGCCTTGTTGGGCACCAGTGGAAGGAGAAACCCTTGTTCCTGCCCCTCCCCCCCAGTTTAGAGGAATGTCAAGGGGAGTGAGAACGAGTGGGTGGATGGGGAGGGGGAACACCTTCATAGAAGAAGGGGGGGATAGGAGGTTTATGGACCGGAAACTGGGAAAAGGGATAACATTTGAAATGTAAATTTAAAAAAATCCAATAAAAAATTAAAAAGAAAGTAGGATCCTGTAGTGTGAGTTCCCTCAGTTAATTAAATCCATTTCCATAGCAGTTCCTTTTACCTGGGCTGTTCACCAATACTTCATAGGGAAAATAGATTTATTGAATTTCTTGTACTTTTTACTATAAAGCAAGAAACTTATATTACTACAGACCATGTACTATAGAATCTAACCTATATTTTGAGTCAGTACAGGGGCAATATGAAGCTAATTTGGGGTTATAGTTTCTTATAAGTCTCTCACCTTATTTGGCATAGGAGCAATAAGGTTGAAATAAAGACTGAGGCACCTTACTCTGTTTATGTTTGCATGGAAATGCAGAAGGCTTAGCTTTTTCTTAGTGAGAAATAAATTTGAGGATGGCTGTTACCTCCCCATCCCCACTACCTAGAGAGCTGCTGCATTTGCCAGGTGATCCACCTCTGTTACTAACTGAACATTAACTTTATGCTTGATTGCTGCTTACAATCCCTCCTATTCCCATCCCCATCCCACATGCTGCAGTATTGGAGACCCAGATAATGTACCTGGGCAGCCACATTAAAGGGATACAGCAAAAACAAGTAAGTTGTTTGAGGTTTTTTTGTTGTTGTTGTTTTTTTATTTTTATTTTTTGCTAAGCATTTCTGTTTTAAACGAAGCCAATTGATCTTAAGTATGATTCTTGAACTTTAAAATTGAATCACATGGAGTGACATTTATAAATTTGATTTCTTACTACGTTCATTTCTTACTATAAAACAGACATAGGCCACAAGAACTTAGCTTCTCTAGTGAGGCACACGTACGTTTGAACGTCTTAGATATTGCACATGTAGAGTTGATGACATATTGGATGGTGAAACCATGCCAGGAAGTTTGATGAGGTGGAGCAGGTTGAGACCCAGAGATTCAGTGGGCACACACCTGAGACTTACACAACAACCCACTCCCTGCCAGATTCCTGGCCTGGGACATGTGCCGTGCTCCTCACATAAAAGAAACGTGTCCTATGGTCAAAGAGGCCCAAAACAGGGTTCTCCATGTTAATGAGGTACCTATAGGTCCCAAGGGCTTAGCCAATAAGTTTCTTTTCCCAGACATTGCTCCCTGTAAAAGGTATTTAATCTCAGGTCCACACTGAGAAGCGGGTACAGTTAGGTATGCATTTACTTTCCACCATGAACAGTCAATAAACAGATTCTTTCATTGAGATCCACCAAAGTGAGCCATGGAGAAGGCATTTGCCTACAGAGCTGCAGCTTAATTCTACAGTAGAAGGCCTCTCTGCACTTCCAGAGCCAAGCTAAGGACAATCAATGCTGGGACAAGCTGGTGCTGCCCTTTCCTCCAACCCCAGAGTAGATGCTGTCCCTAGCCAGTGGCTCCCTGACTCTGTTCTTGACTCTTTCACAACTCCCAGCAAGGCCTGGATGTCCAGGAGTCAGATAACCCCACATCCCTAGTCTTGTCACAGGTCTGGGGAAGAGGGGAGGTCCTCAACCAATTCAGGCTTTCCTACATCTCAGACTGCAGTTTCCCACCCCTGGGAGCTGTATCTCTGTGCTTCCCTACAGCCTAGCACAGGCTGGTGTGGGATAAGCACAGTCAAACTCCCCACATTCTGCCTTCCCTCTTATGTGGACCCGCAATGACTACACGAGCTCTCTCAAGATGGTTAATAGTATATTCATCATGGAAATGAGTAGATAAGTAATAGTATTAAGAATAATATTAAGAATAAATGATAGTGAAGGTGCATATGGAAGGCTTAGCTCAATACCCAAACCACTGGCAGCAATTAATCAATGCCAGCAATTAATCAATCAAAGACATGAATATTTTTCCTGAATAGCTGTTATATGGAATAACTCACATAAGTTCTTTCTGTCAATGTTTAACCATCTGAAAAATATATGTATTACTTGCTTTAAAAACTCTTAAGATTTATTTTTTATATATGGATGTTTTGCCTTCATATATGTATGTGCACTATGTTCATACAGTACCTGGGGATGCCAGGATTTGAGATTTTCTAGAACTAGCTTTAGAGGTTGTTAGAGGTTATGTGGGTGCTGGCAGCCAAGCTTGGGTCTCTGCAAAAGCACTAAGTGTTCTGAACCACGGATACACCTTCCTGTCCCCTTTTAACATCTCTTCAAATAACTCGGATGTTATTATTCATTGGTTACAGAAGCAGTCCAGAGAAATGGAGTTCCTTACTTCAGGTCACAAGAAGACTCCTGTGCTTAGTAAATAGGGATTTGAACACAAGTTTTCCCATATAAGATCATGATCCTTTCTTCCAAATATCACAGTACTTCTTTAATGATGTAGCAAAATGTATGGCCTGTGTAGCACTTTCTATCACTAAAATGTTTCAGTTTAATAAATCTGAACACCCACCCAGACTACCTAAAGTCATCAGAATAACAACAGTCAGAGAGGAGTCGGGATAAAGAGATGGCTAACTGCAACGTAGTAGGCTGATAGAAACTGGTTAGCTCGTGTAGACACAGCTGGCATGGTCTCAGTTGCCATTATAGATGGGATTAAATCCCATGCCCCAACTGCCTTTTCAAATCTGTCCCACATACCGCTACCAACACACAACAGGTAAAATATGAAAAGAAGTTCTGACCCTTAATGAGGCCCGGGGCAGAGCCAGAGCTCCAGACCCCCTCTCGCACTCAGGGACAGTTTGACTCCCAGGAGGTCTGTCACAACCAGGCTTACAGGCTCATAGGCTCATAGGCTCACAGGAGGGACAGGATCCAGTCAGACAGCAAGGTCAGTGAGATAACTAGATGGAGAGAGGCAAACACAAGAATGTAATCAACAGAAACCAATGCCATTTGTCACCATCAGGATCCAGTTCTCCCACTACATCAAGGTTCGGATATTCTAAAACACCAGAAAAGCATGATTCCAATCTAAAATCTTATATCATTAAAATGATAGAGGGCCTTAATTGGACATAGTACTACCCAAGGACCCAGCTATACCACTCCTGGGCCCAAAAGATGCTCCAACATATAACAAGGACACATGCTCCACTATGTTCATAGCAGCCCTATATAGAATAGCCAGATGCCAGATTCTGGAAAGAACCCAGATGTCCCTAAATAGAAGAATGGATACAGATAATGTGGTACATTTACAGAATGGAATACTACTCAGCTATTAAAAATGATGACTTCACAAACTTTGTAAGTAAATGGATATAACTAGAAAATATCATTCTGAGTAAGGTAACCCAGTCTCAAAAGGCATACACGGTATGTACTCACTGATAAGTGAATATTAGCCCCAAATCTCAGAATACACATGACACAACTCATAAACCATATGAAGCTTAACAAGAAGGAAGGCCAAAGTGTGTATGTTTCTAGTCCACTTAGAAGGGGGAACAAAATATTCACAGGAGGCAGATGGAGGGAGGGGTCTGGGTGGGAGAGGGAAGAGGAGGACCAAAAGGGCAGGATCAGGTATGGGGGAGATAGAGAGAAGTCCAGAGTGTCAGGAGAACAAATAGAAATAAGTAGCACTGAGGGTGGGGGTGGGGAGTGGGGAACTTCAGGAACTACTAGAAAGTCCCAGGCACCAGGGATGGGAGAGGCTCCCAGGACCCATTGGGGATGACATTAACTGAAATGCCCAACAGTAGGGACCTAGAATCTGAAGAGACCACCTTCAGTAGACAGACATGGCCCCCAGTGGAGTGATGGAGACACCCACCCATCTAAAAGTTTTTAGCCCAGAATTGTCCCTGTCGAAAGGAGGTACACGAACAAATATGGAGCAGAGAGGATGAAGGAAAGACCACTTAGAGACTGCCCCAACCTGAGACCCATCTGCAGACACCAACCTTGAATGTTGATGCCAAGATGTGTTTGCAGATAGGAGCCTGGCATGACTGTCCTCTGAGAGCACCTGAATAAGACAGAGGCAGATACTCACAGCCAACCAACAGACTGAATCCAATGCACCCCAATGGAAAAGGGAAGGGACAATCTGAAGGAGCAGAGGGGAATTGAGACCACATAATAAGAACAACAGTATTAATTAACCTCAGAGCTCCCAGGGACTAAACCACCAACCAGAGTATACTTGGGCCAGTCCATGGGTTCCGATATATATGTAGCAGAGGACTGCCTCATCTGGCATCAATGGGAGGGGAGGAGGGGAGACACTTGGTCTGTGGAGGCTTGATGCCACAGTATAGGGGGATTTTAGAGGAGTGAGGTGTAAGTTGGTGGATGTGAGGGTACTCTCTTAGAGGTAAAGGGGAGGGGGATGGGTTGGGTGGTTCATGGAGGGGAGACTGAGAAGGGGGATAATATTTGAAATGTAAACAAATAAAATGAATAATAATGAAAAAGATATGCAAAGAATAAGTGCCAAAGTCTGCATTTTCTCCACCACATTACTGATCAGGAAATCTACTGTTAAAAGTAAATGGACTTGACACTCAAATCTGCATTTGAATACTATTTTGGAGAGATACTATTCATTCTTCTAAAGGATTATTCTCTAGGAGCAGGTACAAGGAAACTGGGAGTAAAGTCAGGGTGCAGGTTATCAAGTTGGAATGTTTGCTTGCAATTTGTAGGCTAAAGCCGGTTATAAGCCAAATTGGAAACTAAATGTGGGATCCTTTTGTATCCATTCTTTCCAGAGTTCTTAGGAAGTGTGAGTAGGAACTGTAGGGATCCCAATGAAAACTAGGCTGCCTAGACTTCCAGCAGTTTGGGTGAGTCTTCTCACAGCCATGCTTCAAGGGTCTGTGTGCAGAATCAACAGGAACAAATGTGCCCTGTCAGATAATCCAAATCAATTCAAGCAGGGCGTGAGGGACTCTAGGCATGTGTTTTTAGGGAATTGCTTTTCTTTTCAGAGGTCAGTGATCTTTCAGCTCTAAGCCAGCAGATAGATCTCGTAGAAAAT